>NC_051154.1:210333774-210379468 GCF_013339745.2 Dermacentor silvarum | reverse complement strand
CGTCGGCCTCAAATAGCAAGGCACTGTCCTTTGTGTTATCGTATGGATTTTCTATTCAAATTTATTTCTTGCCATTCCTGGAAATATCCATGGTCCTCTTTGTTTCCATCCTTTGAATTGAATTTACCGTCTCTGCTTCTCACACATTCTTTTTGATGACTCCTGGTGGTCTATTTTACTTTCAATTACCCTGTACTCAGTTGCCAGCTTTCTTGACCTCTTTCTCCATTACGTATCCACGCTTTTAAGGGTAAGTATTTGTGCACTTCTGCCACCCATATCTTTTCATCCACGTTCCTGAGTCTTTATGCTAAAGTAATTATGCTCAGCGCTTCTCAGACTTCAAAAGAAGCCCAACCCGCCACCTTGCACTGCCTCATTTGTGGTTTTACTGTGGACCCCAAAAGGCCAAGTAAGGTGTCTCGATAGCAGCGTCTGGCATGGTATGAAAGTGCCCTGTGGCCAAGCTCCGTGAAGCGGCAGTGCAGCCAGCGTGGCCACGCATCGAAATAAGCCGGCGCATGAGCAGAGATGCTTGAAAACCTGGCCTCGTGTGGTCTGCTACAGCTTTTGAGCTCGCCAAGCCTGTTGCATTCAAGTGAATTCCGCTCCATGCAGTAATACGTCGCAGTCGCGGGGAAGCCAGCCTTGTGTTTGCGTACAGCATGCAAAAGGCCGGAGGTTTAACCAACTTGAGCTTAATGAGCTACATAGATGTAAGAAGGACTAACTGTTGGGCTAGTTGGTCTTGCATGGCTTTTGAGGGGAATGATCGCTAATAAAGACACATACAACAGAAGGGGAGACGAAGACAAGCGCTACTCTTCGTCTTCCTTTTCACTGTGTGTTGCCTTTTGTTGCACTAATTTCCCTCATCTGCTATACATATACGTTAGTTCTCCGTCGCGGAAAAACAATTTGACCCCTCTCGTTACCCCCGCTGTTCACGAAAGGAACTATCTCTCTTTCGCTCAAGAGTGAACAATTTGCTAGAGTAATTTGCCTCGAGGAGGGACATCCGCCAACCGTTCCGCATGATCTCTTTTTATTTATTATGATAGTACGCTCTTAAGGCTAAACGCGCTCGTCGTTTATATGAATGCGCAGAAACAGGCAACGGTCAAACGGGGCGAACGCGAGCACAAACAGCAAACGTCTTCTTCGTCTTCTGCTGGCGCCCGTATTTGTCACTACAATCACTTCCCGGCGAAAAAGGAGGCATCCTGGCGACCTATGGAACAGGCAGCACTGGCGGGTCGTAGTGCGGCTTCAGTCGGTCGATATGAACAGTTTCGCGTCGGCGACGCCGTTGGTCCGAAGATGGGTGAATAGGCTCAATAACGTAGTTGACCGGGGACGTCTGTTGTAGAACCCGGTAAAGGCCGTCGTACTTTCAGCTGAACTTTGTGGAAAGGCCGGGAGTAGAGGAAGGAACGCGGAGCCATACCAGCGTTCCCGGTGAACATGAAGGAAACGACAAGCTTGCGTCATGATTATGTTTCTGGCTGGCCTTATCTTGCGCGGTGGGTGAGCGGGCGAGCTGACGACATTCTTCGGCATAAGTGGCGGCTTCGGATAGAGTAGTAGATTCTGAAGCGTTGGGGCGATACAAAAGAATCGTGCCCATAAACGAGGAAGGTTCGCGACCATAAAGGAGAAAGAAGGGAGAGAATCCCGTGGTAGACTGAGTGGCGCTATTGTAAGCATACGTAACGAAGGGAAGGATGCGGTCCCAGTTAGTGTGGTCAGCGGAAACGTACATGGCGAGCATGTCGCCGAGAGTATGATTAAAGCGTTCAGTCATACCATTGGTTTGCGGATGATATGCGCTTGTAGTTTTATGGACAATGTTGCATTCGCGGAGGAGGGCTTCTACAGTTTCGGAGAGGAATGAACGACCACGGTCACTCTGTGGCTCGCGAGGTGCACCGTGTCGAAGAACAAGGTTGCGAAGGATGAACAAGCCGACTTCAAGTGCTGTGGCCGCCGGAAGCGCTGAAGTTTCGGCTTAGCGCGTGAGATGGTCCACGGCGACGATAACCCAATGGTTGCCATCTGAGGTGCATGGTAGAGGGCCGTACAAATCAATGCCCATACGGTCGAAAGGCCGGGAGGGACAAAGCAATGGTTGGAGCGGCCCTGTAATCTTGTGAGGTGGGCTCTTGCGGCGTTGGCACTTGGAGAACGAGGGGACGTACTGCCGAACGAAGCGGTACATTCCATGCCAGTAGTATCGCAGCCGGAGGCGTGCATACGTCTTTAGTACACCGACATGGGCGCATCGCGGATCCGTATGAAAAGAGGCACAGATGTCGGAATGTAAATGGCGAGGAATCACTATAGCAACCATTTACGGCCATCAGATAGGTAGTTGCGTGGTCGTAGGTGCGTGGTGACGGCTGAGATAAATACTCCAGAAGAAAGGCTATCCAAGGATCCCGGCGTTGCTCAGCTGGCATGTCTGCGTATGTAAGCGACGAAGAATCGTAGCTGGAGACAGACGCAGCACCATACTCATCGGGCAGTGGTGAGCGCCAAAGAGCGTCGGCATCCGAAAGCTTACGGCCGGACCGGTAGACAACACGGGTGTCATAGTCCTGTAGACGAAGCGCCCAACGAGCTAGGCGTCAAGAGGGGTCCTTTAACGACGACAACCAGCACAGGGCGTGGTGATCAGTCACGACGTCAAATGGACGGCCATATACGTAAGGTCGAAATTTGGTGATTGCCCATACAATTGCAAAACAATCTTTTTCGGTGACCGAATAGTTCATTTGCGCTTTGGTGAGAGTGCGGCTGGCATAAGAGACAACGCATCCTTCGAAGCCAGACTTACGGTGGACAAGAATAGCGCCGAGGCCTATACTCCACTAGCGTCCGTGTGGAGTTCCGTGGGAGCGTCCGGGTCAAAGTGACGTAAAATAGGTGGTGATATAAAAAGATGGCGTAATGTGGCGAACGCGTCTTCGCAAGCTGTCGACCATGCCGAGATGCCTTGGCTGTTGACAAATAGGTGCGTTAAGGGGGCGATTATGGACACGAAATTACGCACGAATCGGCGAGAGTACGAACACAGGCCGATAAAGCTACGGAGTTCTTTCAGCATAGATGACCTGGGGAACTCGGCGACGGCGCGAAGCTTTGCAGGGTCGGGAAGGACACCGCCCTTGCTGACAACATGGACTAAGATGGTAAATTGGCGGGTGGCAAAGTGGCACTTCTTCAAATTAAGCTGCAATCCAGCGTCTGAAAGGCAAGTCGGGACGCTTGCGAGGCGGTTCAGATGGGAGGCAAAGTCCTTCGAAAAGACTACGACGTTGTCCAGGTAACAAAGAGACGTCTGCCATTTGAGGCGTTCGAAGGTGGCAGGCTCATTACAAAGACCGAACGGCATCACGTTGAACTCATATAAACCGTCTGGGGTTACAAACGCAGTCTTGGGACGGTCAGTTTCATTCATAGAGACCTGCCAGTACCCAGATCGAAGGTCCAAAGAGGAGAAGAACTCTGCTCCTTGGAAGCAGTCGAGAGCGTCGTCGATTCTGGGCAGCGAATAAGCATCTCTTCGTGTGATCTTTTTAAGGCGCCTATAATCAACGCAAAATCTAATGCTACCGTCCTTTTTCTTCACCAGCACAACTGGGGAGGCCCAAGGGCTGCGTGAGGGCTGTATTACGCAACTATGAAGCATGTCGTTGACTTGTTCGTCAATGACACGACGTTCAGCGTGAGAAACTCGGTATGAACGCTGGCGTAGGGCCACATGGATGCCAGGGTCAATGTGGTAAACGATAGTGGATGTGCGACCCAAGGAAGACTGCTTATGATCGAACGACATCCGAAAGCGGGCGAGCAGCTCCATGAGTCGGGTACGCTGGGTAGGCGGGAGATTGGAATCAATTGACGGAAGGAATGCCTCTAAGGAGGACGAATCGGCGGTGGTAGCAGGAGTAATGCTGTCGACGAGAAGACCTATCGTGTCGTCAGGCAGTTGAGTAGAGTATGCGGAAACAATATCCTCAAGCCGACCTATGCATTCACCACGGAATAACGTGGCCGTGGAAGAGAACCTATTCGTGACATAAATGGCGCTGCAAGAGTTTTCGACTGGGATAACTGCAAAAGGGAGGAGGAAGTTTTTTCGAGAGGTGAAGGCTTCGGAGGTTGCAAACAGGGCGCTGGAAGAAGAAGCATAGCCGCAAGAAAGTGGCACAAAAACAGAAGGACAAAGGAGGGATGTCAGTGTTCGCGGCGACGACTACTCGAGAAGAAGGTGGCTTGTCAGATGCGGCGTCGCACATCGGTGACAACGCAAGCTCGGCACGCACACAGTCAACAACGGCATGGTTAGTAGCGAGAAAGTCCCAACCCAAAATAACGTCGTGAGAACATGGTGAAAAAACGATAAATTCGACTACGTGCAAAATGTCCTGGATGACAAGGCGAGCTGTGCATGCCACTGAAGCTTGAATGTGGTGCGTGGTTGCGGTACGCAGGGAGACGTCGGAAAGCGCTATCGTTATCTTTTTTAACTTGCGTCACCGTTCTCCACTAAGAACGGACACAGCGGCTCCAGTATCGACGAGTGCTTGCACAGAAACACCTTCGATAGTCACGGTTATTTCGTTCGCAGGTAGAAATCGAGGCCTTGAAGTTGTCCACACGAGCGCAGTTCTTGCCTCTGGAACTGCGACGGCTAGTTTTTCGTTTGGACTGGTGGGGGGCGACAAACCATTGGGGAAAGTGAACGGCGACGTGCTGAGGACGACCGACTTGTGTCGTATTCCCGTCGATTCAGTGAGTAGGCTTCCATCGTTGAGTGGGAGGAGATCGGGTGCGATGGCTCAGAACGAAATTAGCCTTGATTGTCTTCGCCCGCACTAGGACGGAAGCCACGACGACGGCAGAAACGTGCGACATGGCCAGGTAGACAATAGAAGTAGCAAATAGGTCTGTTGTCCAGGGTGCGCCAAGGATTAGTGGCCGGCGGTGCAGGACGGCAAAAAGGTGGCGGGTTCGGGCGGACAGGCGCACGCGTAGCGTAGAAGGCATTTGCTGGTCGACCAGGATCCGAGTGCAGTGGAATTGCTGGTGACTGGACTAGGGGCCCCGACCATTAGCGATGCCCCTTTGGGGCAAGACAAAACCCTATCTTTGTAATAAAGTTTATATACTACTACTACTATATGAATGCGCAGAAACAGGCAACGGCCAAACGGGGCGAGCACGAGCACAAACTTGCTTGCTTGCCTTCGAGAGTGGCTCGTACCCACTATGGGGGATTGGCCAAGAATCGGGTGATTAACAACAAACTTCTTCTTCGTCTTGTGCTGGCGCCCGTATTTGTCACTACAATTATTTTATTTTGTCGTCTCTCGCGCTGTCTTTGTTACGGCGCGCCTCCTTTCCGGCGACGAGGGCGCTCCTTTCATCGGCGTGCTTCCTCCAAGATGGCTCTGCCCTCGGCCCTATCTATTTGATCTGTTTCTCTCTGCTTCATCGGTTGCCATTTGTTTTGAACTGCTGCTTTCTTTGCTTTGTCTTGTCGAGCACGAATAAACATGGCGCTTCTTCCTTGAACATTGACGCGTGATGGATTCGAAATGGCTCCTCGCACGTCACCTTCGGCTGTTGAATAGAGAGGCGGCTCTTCCGACTCCGAATACAAGCCAAGCTCGGGCTCGGAAAATGGCAGCTTGTCGTCAGGAAATGGCCGCTTGTTGAGCGGAAACAATACGCACCGCTCTGTATCACGTCATCCCTCGCGTGAGGGGAGTAGGAGGAGCGTCAGGCTGCTTTTCTTTAGTACACTAGCTTTGGGACCAAGAGAAGGGAAGCGTAGTCGAGGACGGCAGAAAACTAGGTGGGGTGATGAGGTTAGGAAACTTGCAGGTGCAAGTTGGAATCAGCTAGCGCAAGACAGGGGTCATTCGAGATCGCAGGGAGAGGCCTTCTTCCTGCAGTGGACATAAATATAGGCTGCTGCTGCTGCTGATGATGATCTTGATATCGGCCCACATTTTGACGCATCATGACACCTTAATGAATTAAGTCCCACTGTAACACGGCCGCAACAGTACGCGACGCGCGCCGCCTGCGACAGGTCTCTGACCGCAACGCCACTTTCGACGCCATGAAAGGCAGAAGCGCTGAACTACGCTTCACGCCTGAAAGACGGCACACCTACCCATCTCGCCCCCGTAAAGCGGGTTCGAGAGTAACAAAACAGAAAGAACACAAATTAGTCTATATGCTTGGCTCACTGTGCGATGATGTGACTCAAATCGCCTTGCGAAATGTAGGTGCTGGTAGTCCATGTACCACATGGAGGAAGGAAACAAAACAGGAGAGGCCCTGACGTCACTTTTTTGAAGCCGGAAGTGCAGCCATGTTGGTGTGCCACCTTCTTTGCGCCTCCAATCAGGGGTTATGCAGCTCGCCGGAACAGATGGGCGCGAACTTTGAACTTGCATTGTTACGAGCCGCCGGAAGTGTGTGCTGCCGACGCGCGTCAAAACAAAGCTTGCGACACTTCTGTAGCAGGTTTAGTGAAGCAGACGCGCTCCTGTGTTTTTCCGTGGCACGTTGAAGAAGACGACGAAGACCCGCGCTGTGATTGCTTGAGTGTATCTATTGCTGGCCGACACTCACACTCACAGACCCAAAACACAACTTTCAAGCTCACACACCAAACCCCAAAGTCAGCTTTTCTCGCGAACAAAAGGTGCTGCGGGAAACACACCGGCGGAAAAATGTTATCTCACTTTTCAGAGACCGAGAGCAGCAGCGAAGCTTCAGGAGCGCGGTTGTCATGGCAACGTTGACATTTGGGGTACCCATCCCAGTGCTCCTTTGCGAAAAACAGCACGTGACTTCCGCCACACCTTCTCCAATACGCTCGTGCTGGCCAGGGCCTCTCCTGGGGTTTCCTTCCTCCATGATGTACCATGAGTTCACGGCGCCGAGGGCGCCACCCTTACGCTTTTTCTTCATACCAAATGTTTTTTGTTCATCGGGGCTTGGTGACATCTTTGGAATTGGTGCAATTCTCATAGACAGCTGTAGGAAGCTTGAGGCTACACAATCCCGAAAAAATGCTGCCGCCGAGAGCGGCATACCATTTCTGCGCGTGCGCTATAGCCCTATGTAGCGATGCCTTTCCGATGATAATGCCTTTTCGCGCTTATCGCGCTTGTTCAGTGGTCAGAGCGACGGTCCGCACACGTTATCAACGGGATCAACCGGCCGCGAGCGGTGGGTGATAAGACTAGTATAGAATAAGGCATAACGCATCGCTACAAAATACCGGCCCTGCTGTCATTAGAAAATATAAGCAGCGTGTTGCAAGTACGACAGATCTGTGAGATTTGGAGTCTGAAAGAATGGGAATGGGAGGAATCTGGATGATTAGTCCTGTGGTGACGCTCCGATGGCGCAGCTCTTCTAAGTAGAGCAAAAAAAGCCAACCTCTTCGACAGCTGCCTCAGTAGACTAATCCAGACGAGCCAAGCAACAATGGTCGGCTAGGGATGAACCCAAGGGTAATGCCGAAAAGAACGCAACTACTAGGTGATGCAACACAGTGCGCGTATATACGTGCAGAAAAGTCAGCCGGTGGACATCCTGCGTGCGGGCACAGATGGGCGACGAGGTCAGATAGCTCAACGGCCTCCACGGTGCCCGGCAGGCACGGTTCTTCCGCTGCCTAGCGGGGCATATCCGGTGTATCCGCGGAGCTGCGTACGTTGTTGCGCACGTGTGGGGAGCAGGCCCTTGATTACTGGCCGTCCGCCGCGAATAAAGAGCAGCTAAGCTTCCCCCAACTGTAGCAAGAAAAGAACGGCTCCTGTCACTTCGCCACCCTAGTGCCATCGACGCTTCCGGACTTAGCGGGCTTCCGCTGTATCCCACAATAAATTCCGCAGGCTCTTAATCCTAGAGCACAGACGCGCAGAGGGCACCGCCCCCTTGACTGATGCGTACTGTGATTCCCATCTTCACTTTCTCTCTTTTGTAGGATGACATGCGCTTTGTCCTAGTCTTCTTTTGCAGCCTTCCTTCCATGTGGGCATGAGAGAAACCAGCGCGCCGTTTCCAGAAAAAAAAGAGAGAAAAGAAAAGAAAAAAAAATTATTAGAAACACCCGTTCAAAGTCATGTATACAGGGAGGAGACCTATGTATGTGGGGGACAATACATACGGTCCACCAAGGAGTACATTGGGCCTAAGATTTTGCTTGAGAGCTCTTTGGCGCATCAAACTCTGCGGAAAGGGAGCTTGGCATGAACAACGTGTCAGGCATGCGAATATAGCATTGTGGTGCAGCATGGCTGGAGCGAGTTATGTTGAATTGGTATCTTCAGTTGAACGTTGTGCGCAGATAAGCTTCTATGTAATATCAGCGCAATGCGAACAAGTTGAGAGTGGCAATGACTGGCGTGAAAAAAAAAACTATTAACGTAATATTACACGTACAGTAATTTACCTTAAGGGTCTGCGCGTACGAACAGCCAGAGACAGATCGATTGCCTCTTGAATTGTATAGGTCAACCTTTTCATCTGCAAATATTGCCCAAAATATTTCGCAGTCAGCGCATGGACATGTAATTGTGATCAAAGACGCTAGTCTTATAACCGCTAACAACAATAGGATGCCTATACTCGCAGCCGTGCGTCTACTCGAATGATGGGGCCACCTTAGACACAGAGTGAGCTCTGAAATTAAGGTATGTCTTCGTGAAATTTACTTAAGTGTTGATGGTGGTCCTATGCAGGGGCAGCGACAGTGCTGTGTACTTAATGTTTATGGGCACCCCTGCCTTATAGCGCTGTAACCATGTTTCATAATGGCAATAACCAACTATCCTAGCTTTCAGTGATTTCGTGCTTGTTGCTGTGTGGAGATAAATTGCATCACATGTGAAAAAATTGACTATGCGGCCACTGTTTTAACACATGAAAACGCACCTCTTTCAAAGCGGTCGCCCTCAGACGTCTAACTAAAGTGCATATACGTATTATTGAACTATACGTGTATGAAATGTTGCCCTAGAGGATAAACTTGTCATGTAGCGATAGCTGTTTCAGACTATTTTTGATGTCCAGCGATGAACGTGACCGATCTTGTCACCAGGTCGTTATGGCTGAAAGAGGACACCGCATCAGCACCAGAGTTCCCATCCAGTACTCGATAGTGGGTCAACGATTTCAGTCGTTGTTGTTGTTGTTGTTGCCTATCTTGTCTGTGGCTCCTACCCACTATGGGGGGATTGGCCAAGAAATGGGTGGATTATTCCAATTTAATATAAAGAATAAGTTTCCGAATATCTATGGAAATAGCGCTTTAATTATAGCATAAAATTATCTGTTAAAATAAAATCAGTAAAGCCAGATTGAATGAATAATAATTAATTTGAAAGTACTCAAAGAAGAAAATATAGAATTTAGCACGGCATTCGGTTGGGTTCTGTAAGAAATGTTTGGACAGCGGAGCAAGCATCCCTGTGGCTGAATCCCAAAGTGGAGGCACCAAACGATAGAATAGCAGGTTCTGTTAAGTCCAGGCCAAGTCTTCGAAAAGGTATTTCCAATAATCTTTTTCTTGCCGCACTAAAGCGGCGACAAGATAGAAGAAAGTGATGTATTTCAGTCGTCGTGCGTACAGCGTCCTCGTCTTCATCGGATGCCACTAACAATAGAGATGTTTGCCTCAAAACATGGCTCTTACCCACCGGGGGGATGGGCCCCCCACTGGGTTGATTGAAACGTGCATCTAACAAAATACCAAAAGGGGGGGAAGGCAAACACTCAGTTCAAGGTCAAAAATACGTAATCCCTCAGCATCGTTGTTGTCCTCGTTATCACCGTCGTATAGTAATTGGGCCTTCGTCTTCGTCATGTTGTAGTTATGGTTATGGTCGGGCCACGGTCACATAGAATGCAAGTGAACGTTATTATCAGTTAAAGTGAAAGGAAACACTCGGACCAAGTGACATTGAAGACGAATATTAGGTTAAGCAGTACTAGCAAATTACGTTTCTGGAATGGCCACTGGGTGGCCATTGTATGCCACTACCGGCACCGTTACGAACGGCGCCGCTGCTGGCGGAGTTTTCAACAGCTACGAAACCTGCAATGCCGCGTCACAGCCTCTACCGTGCTCACTTGAGCGTTTCCTGATACACAAATTGAAATGCGAACGTCCAAAAGAGCTCTCCTATAGATACGGGGATGTTTTGTCTATGATAAATGGCCCGTTTAGAGAGTTGAAATGGTAGAGAGCGATGGTGAAATGGTAGAGCGTCATGGCGTTTTTCACTGGTTGATCTGGAGCAGGATTTTTTGCTCCACTGCTGCGAATCCGAATTTCACTGGTCGAGCTGGAGCGGGTTCGCGCTTTCCACTGGTCGTTTCGGATCAACTCGATCCGCGCCGGATCGTTCTCACTTGCTCCGCTGCCGAGGTGCGGATTCGGGCGGAAATAGGACGAGAAGCATACGTCACTTCCACTCACTGGGGGACGGCAATCTTGGTGGCCATGGAAGTCGCAGATGCAGAGCGGAAGTCGATTTTTGTGACGTGTGTGAGCAGACTTCTGGTACGATCCAGCGCGGAGCATTTTCGCTCTCCGCTGGCAGATTAGGGTTGGTGAATTGCGAGCACTCGCTCCAGGATTTCGGCGGCCACTCCAGATCGACCAGTGAAAAACGCCATCAGCCTCGTATGAGGGAGGTACTGGTTTCGAATCTCGGTGCGGCCGGAAAAGCGCCGGTTTTTGCTAATGGGTAGGGATGTACGATAATCTGGCACTCGGTTGTTTATAAGGGTTCTCATCTCGAAAGGGGGCCATATAGAGATTTGTGAGGGGCACCCCTTGTCCCCACCCCTGCTTCTGTGAAATAGTCGAGAATCCGCCACTGAATTAGGATGCAGACGAGTGCTGTCACCGGGTATGTACCGGTAAAATAGGGGCAAGCTCGCTCCTGGACGGCTGCTCGGCAACTGCGGGAGTTCCAGACGCTTGGAACGACAGAAAGTTGGCGGTATGGGACCGCCAGACTCCCTTTTGCCGGCGAATGACGGCAAGAACAAGTATAAATTTGGTGCAATTTATTAAGGCCTGTTACGATTCCCTTAGATCTGCGATGCCCAGACCACGTGTAGTAAATTACGATTCACGGTGAGCGACAATGCTCGGAACACGGGCAAACGCATGGTAATCGGCGTGCCTAACGATCTCGCTCGGCAACATGAATAGACGTGTAAGTCGCGAGGGTCGGAGACTAAACCTGACGTGCCGCCCTCAACCTTCCCCCCCCCCCCCCCCCCCCCCCACTGAGGACGTTCACCCCGCTCCGATAACCCGCCATCTCTACTCCTCTACCCCATGTCCTGCAGTGGCAGAGAAGAGATGGGGAGATTGCCCGGATGGTGGAGGGTATAAGAAAGCCAGCCAGCCCGCAGCCACGTGGCGAACACTTTTGCTTTGCTCTAGCGCGCAGGTGCATGCACGCTGAACTTTTCTTGTATGCTTTCGTTGGAGCACACCGCTCACCCCTAACTGTGTATTAAACTCGATTACTTGTTTTTACGTCACCTCGTCTGCCCTGCCGCCCCTTCTCCGACGGTCAACCTGGTTCGAGCTCCGAGCAGACACTGTTGAAAGTACCCCCCCAAACCCCGGCCCGTAACAGGCGAAAGAAAGCCTTAAGTAGCTCGTTGCGCGATGGCCTTGAAAAAAAAAAAAAAACGCGGCGTCTAGTCGAGTGGTAGAAAAAAAATCACGTGGTCACAGAGACGCGCTTGTGCCACTGCTCGCGCCTTCATCCTCGTCTTCACAGCTGGCTCCGATGCTGCGCATCATGTCAGTGTTCCCATACTGCCCCTCTAATCGTGCCACTGCTCGCGCCTTCGTCCTCGTCTTCTTCACAGCTGGCTCCCATGCCGCTCATCATGCCCGCGTTCCCATACTGCCCCTTGGGCTCGTGCCACTGCTCGTGCCTTCGTCCTCGTCTTCTTCACAGCTGGCTCTCATGCCGCTCATCATGCCCGCGTTCCCATACTGCCCCTTGGGCTCGTGCCACTGCTCGTGCCTTCGTCCTCGTCTTCTTCACAGCTGGCTCCCATGCCGCTCATCATGCCCGCGTTCCCATACTGCCCCTCGGGCTCGTGCCACTGCTCGCGCCTTCGTCCTCGTCTTCTTCACAGCTGGCTCCCATGCCGCTCATCATGCCCGCGTTCCCATACCGCCCCTTGGGCTCGTGCCACTGCTCGGGCCTTCGTCCTCGTCTTCTTCACAGCTGACTCCCATGCCGCTCATCATGCCCACGTTCCCATACTGCCCCTTGGCCTCGTGCCACTGCTCGCGCCTTCGTCCTCGTCTTCTTCACAGCTGGCTCCCATGCCGCTCATCATGCCCGCGTTCCCATACTGCCCCTTGGGCTCATGCCACTGCTCGGGCCTTCGTCCTCGTCTTCTTCACAGCTGGCTCCCATGCCGCTCATCAAGCCCGCGTTCCCGTACTGCCCCTTGGGCTCGTGCCACTGCTCGCGCCTTCGTCCACGTCTTCTTCACAGCTGGCTCCCATGCCGCTCATCATGCCCGCGTTCCCATACTGCCCCTTGGGCTAGTGCCACTGCTCGCGCCTTCGTCCTCGTCTTCTTCACAGCTGGCTCCCATGCCGCTCATCATGCCCGCGTTCCCATACTGCCCCTCGGGCTCGTGCCACTGCTCGTGCCTTCGTCCTCGTCTTCTTCACAGCTGGCTCCCATGCCGCTCATCATGCCCGCGTTCCCATACTGCCCCTTGGGCTCGTGCCACTGCTCGGGCCTTCGTCCTCGTCTTCTTCACAGCTGGCTCCCATGCCGCTCATCATGCCCGCGTTCCCATACTGCCCCTTGGGCTCGTGCCACTGCTCGCGCCTTCGTCCTCGTCTTCTTCACAGCTGGCTCCCATGCCGCTCACCATGCCAGCGTTTCGATACTGCCCCTTTCTCCGCAAAGGCGCTGACCGCACTGGCCCACTGCCAGTTGGTGCGGTGATTTCGGTGAGTTCCGTCGTGTGCTCCGATGGACGAACCTTCGACTTCTCAGTCAGCAGCTACGCCCGGCTCCTTTGGGCGTCCACTCAAGTAAGTACCTGAAGGAGGCCGAGGCAGGTGATGCGAAAAATGATACAACGTGGAAATCAATACTGTTGCGTTTCGTAAAACGAGCCGTCATCGGGAAGACGTCGCGATGTTTTCGCATTCACCCACGTAGCGATACCTAAGTGCCTTTAACTTTGTTTTTCTCAAACGAAGGCCTCCACTTCAAGTTAAATGTTGCTGAGTGGTACGTGATTAAAATATGCGCTACTGGCCTTTTATTTGTGCATGATGATGTGATGTGGTTTTAGGTGAAAAATAAATTATGTTCTTGCAATAACACGCCGTCAAGGCGTGTTGCGAGCATGTGACCGCTGTCTTTGCCTCTCCTTCGCACGAGGTCGCGGGATCGAATCCCGGCCACGGCCTCCGCATTTTGATGAGGGCGAAATGCGACAACACCCGTGTACTTAGATTTAGGTGCACGTTAAAGAACCGCAGGTGGTCCAAATTTATCCGGAGTCCCCCACTATACGGCGTGCCTCATAATCAGATCGTGGTTTTGGCACGTAAAACAACACAATTTCTTTTTGCCCCTCCTTCGAGAAAGCATGTCTAGCCTGATACTTGCGGTCATTCCTTGTGGTCGTTCCTTGCGGTCGTTCCTTAATCGGATAAAAAATAATAATTGTGTTAGGCAACCCATGTTTGCTTTAAACCATGGTAAACACAATGGTACTCTCTGCTTTCGAAGAAAATTAGATTTCTCGTTCAAATCTAGCGCTATTGCCCCTGATGACAATAGCCAAAAGGGGAGGAGAATTTGTAATAATAAATACGTTTGAACAATAAAAACTAGAGCTATTCCCAAATAATCTGTCATTTCCCTGCAGTGCTAGCTAAACTACGGTTCTAGATTACTGTCATATAACTGTTAATAGATCGGCTACCTTAAGTACTGGCATTTTGTAGAATTTTTTTTTGCCTCTGAGCGAAAATCCACCGGAAGAAGAATAACTTGAAAATGCCACCTTTTTTCTGCAGCTTGTGTGCAACGGCACGCGATTTCATGTTGAGTGGAGAGCTTCTACTGACTCTTAGATAGCATGCTTTTGGAAAACGGCGAACTTGTTCATTGTGAAAGTGGCGAGTACATATTAGAACTGTGTAAATGTGCTACTGCACGCACCGACGAAGCCACCTAGCGTATCGCGCTAGTTGGAATGAACACCCGGATTTGTTCGCGTCCAAAGCGCGTAGAAGAGCGCACTTTATCACGGCTCCTTTGTTTATGAAATCGTGTTATACCGCGTTGGTATAGTGCTTTGCATTAACGAAGGAAAGAAAAACTAGAACAAAAAAAGTGAGAGCAACACATCTGGCAAAAAGACTGCCGGTTTGCTATGCTTCACTGGTAGTAATATGTTACCGTTTTGAGCCGGGGATAGAGACATTGCACTGTAGGCTCAAAATACGTAGGTGCCTACGGTGGCAAATTCATATATTTCGCTGTCAAATTGCGGTGGCAAATTACATACATACATACATACATACATGCATACATACATACGTATGTATGTATGCATGTATGCATGCATGTATGTATGTATGTATGTATGTATGTATGTATGTATGTATGTATGTATGTATGTATGTATGTATGTATGTATGTATGTATGTATGTATGTATGTATGTATGTATGTATGTATGTATGTATGTATGTATGTATGTATGTATGTATGTATGTATGTATGTATGTATGTATGTATGTATGTATGTATGTATGTAATTTGCCATTGAAAGCTCCTGCGAAGTTATATAAATTTATTTGATTATGCAAGGCTTGGGTGGTTTTATGCCGGTAAAAATGCTACTAGACACTAAACATATAGTGTCTCGTTTTCCTACGGATGCGCACACTGACAATGAAAGTCATTAAGGCAAACCGGGCACCAGACGGAACCTATACAATGACTCGTTGCTCTATCGCATGGTGTCATCGTCATCGCAAAAAAAAAAAAAGATTGAGTATTTTGACCAACAGACATCCTATAAATCCTTGCACTTTTGGCAGCGACATCATTTTCAGATTCCTGCCTGCCAATGTCGCCACGCACAACCCTTTTCTTTTTTCCTGGAAGCGACGAGCGTTCAATTTTCTGCTACGTCGAACGGCGTTCCGAAATAGCAGTAGCACCTGCACCGCGAAAACTTTTCAGAACGCTGCGCGTCGTCGTACTGATGCATATATTTGTTTTCTTCTGCCTTTCGGGTAGCGTTGCGTGGAAGGCGACATCACACTGGGTTGCGCAAACACGCTAGAGGGAACACCGAGGCTTTATTTGCTCGTGAATAATTTCTGCGCGGAAAGGCCTCAGCACGGTTGTAAATTTAAACGGCCAGCATGTTCAATAAGGCTGCAGGAAGCAACAGAACCAGAATAAAACACTGCCGTAACTGCCGTTCCGTTCTTATTATTACCCCACATTTTTCTTCACTACGTCAGCAACTTACTACGTTCCATATATGCCTCTGTGGGCGCGTTTCTCGCAATGAGGAGAGCAAGCGCCACTGCGGGACTTGGGAAATCATCGCGCGGCTGGCGGGGAGTTGTCTTCTGGTCAGTTTGATGACTTCCGTTTCTGCTTATCGCAGGAAAACAAGCACTGCGCTGCTGCCCTTTGTTAGTTGGACATGCCAGGTTATAACTCTAGCTGTCTGTGAACTCAAGGAAGAAAGCGAGAGCCGCGGTTAATTTACATATATGTCGGCAAGCAATATTAAGTAAACGTGGCGAGGGCGCTTGGGGACCAGACAGGAACTGCGCGCACGGAGAATAACGCGCCCATAGCTAGCCTCCTGACTATGTCTCCGTAAAACTATGCAATGCTCCGTGCGCTGCTGCCCGCTGATATGGGGACTTGAGCTCACACTGCACCAAAGCGGCTGACGGCACGGACCGAAGAGCTGGTACAAATAAAGTTTCATTCATTCATTCATTCGCAAATATACTAGCACGTTGAAAAGCTTTGCAGAGGGATTCGGGATTGGCCGACATCCGTGTCCTGGTAAATTACAGTATAGGCCCGCTGATGGCGAGAGCCAGATAGTGTGAAGCCTATGGCAGATAGTGGTAGCCTATACAGCCAGCTGGGCTATAGTTGGAAACTTTACACCACTGAACATTTCCAGCGCTTTGACTATAAAGGAAGGGAAAATGACAAAAGCGACGCTCGAAGTAATCTATACATAGGGCAGGTGTAATGTGAGGATTCTTCTCGCTCGATTCTATTTCTTATCCACCGAATATCCTTTCCGAGTGAAAGATTGACCTTTGCTGCCATTAGCATTGTTCCATCACAGAGCTTGCTGAGCTAGCTTGTGAAGCAATCTATGTTTCTTTTGTCCCACTATGAAACTACTATTCAGACTAGATTGGATGGACAATGTCCGTTACGAAACGTCTCATCTAACAGGTGACGAAAATGCATTTGTAGAACAATCCAAGCTGTAGCGTGAATAAATTTGCAGAGGAGATTGGGAATGTCAAAGGGGGATGTATGTGTCGGTAAAATTAAAAGCGTCTGGGTAAAGTTAGGTTCGCTGTTAGACGATACCAAACTATGTTTATTGCGCCTTGGAGCTCAATGAAGTATCCAACAGTGCGTCGTCTCAGAACTATCGGGAGTATGTCTCAGGAGAAATACACTAAAAAGAGGTCAAAGTATTGTGGTGGCGCCGTAGAAAATGGTCAATTTTACGATAATTTGTAAACGACTGGGCATAATGACATGAAACTTGGCAGGAATAAAGTGTACACTACTAAGCACAGACTGGAAAAATGCTAAAATTGTAGACGCGCAATGAGGGCGCCGTTACGGATGTCAAAATTGCTTTTCGAAGCCTTGAAAACTGCAGCGGCACGCTAGCGCTGGCGACGACGAAGATCAGAGTACTCATGGCGCGTAAGAAATAATCCCTCAGCGTGACTTGATTAAGTATCTAGGCGTTATCTACGATCCAAAATTTAGTTGGCGCAACCACATCGACCATTTTGCATCAATAAGGCAGCGCGCACTGTTGGCATGATGCGCAAACTCGGTCACTGTCGCTCTGGGATGCGCAGGGACACTCATTATAATTTAGCGTATGTATGTTCGACCCATATTGGAATTTGGGTGCGTTTTATTCTCTGGCCGGCCAGCATACAAGAAGAACCCCGTCGTTTTTCTCGAGCGAGAGGCTCTCCGGATTTGTATTGGATTGTCAAAAATTGTTGCTAATACTGTATTAAATCAAGGAGCCGATTACCCATCCTCGTTAGCAGATTCCGCATCCTTACAGTAAAAACTTACTTATACACTTACGCATCTTCATTGAGCCCATCGAAGTATGTATTTATTAAGAAACGATCTGCGTTCCTTGAAGAAACATGGTCCCGTCTATACAATCCACACTTTTTTTTGTGCAAGCACAACTAGAACCATTAAACGTTCAGATACGCGAGATCATTCCCCTAAAAAAAAAAAACCGTAAATGCGGTTAGAATTGAATTTGACGACATATTTACTTCCAATGCTAAACTCCTGCCATCTAGATATCTAAGCGGATTATTACAAGGTCATTTAGTGCAATTGAAAATCAATAATGTAATAGCGACGGATGCATCAGTCTGTGAAGAGAAAGCGGATGTAGACATTTCTTCTGAGGCTCTATCCCTGTCGTATTCAATGCGAGTTCCTGATTTTACACCTATATTTCAGGCAGAATTATTAGCAATTACGGCAGCTCTTCGAAAACTTCCTGTAAATTCTTCGACAGCTGTAATAGTAACCGATTCGTTGTCAGTGTGCACATCACTCGCCTCATCCTCAGACAGTACAGTTTTGAATGAGCTAGAAACATTAATCCGTTCTACCTTACGTCTCGTGCGCTTGATATGGGCACCAGGTAACCATCGTTTGTTTTAAATAAAATGGCCGATGCACTCGCACGTACATCCCTACATGGACCAGTCATGTATTGTCTGCCGACTTCTGCTTGTATCACCGCAGCTAGGTTTAGAAAAATATATCTTTTAAAATACTCTGCAAAACAGACATTCCAAATAGCAGACTTAAACCATTTGTTTTACCCTTGGGACAATCAATGGTGTCCCACACGTAAATTGCAAATCTCCCTTACAAAATTATGATGCCGTATTCCACCCCTAAATTTTTATCTACACCGGTCTGGTCTGGCGATGTCCCTCTATGTCATTTCTGCGAAGAATCTGAAACCATTCATCAATTTTTATTAACCTGCCACCAATTAGCTACCCAGAGAAATAAATACTTCGGAATTCGGTTCCGAAAATTAGGCATTGCTATAAACACTCAAAACATTTTATCCTTCGGGGCATCTACATTGGTGTTTAGCCACACGGACGTATGCAGTTGCAGGGCCGTATGCGAGTACCTTGGTGACACAAGGGGAATACCGAGGGCGCTATAATGTAAAATGATTCCAAACTGTTTTGATTCCAATTTCTGCAATCAGCCTCCACGATTGGCCAAAACATTTTCGGGCCGCTCCCAACTTCGCCTGTCTGTCACGTGACGTCACGAAAACCGCAATAGCTCCCCATCTGATATAACGTGTACACACTGATTATGCATGATTAAACCGCACAAAAGAAAAATAATCATTCCCGATTCGATGTCTTTTCACCAGTACCTCTCTGCTATTGGTCCAATGTTTTCTGGCTACACCCACTTCGCCTGTCTGTCACGCGACGTCACAAAACCGCGAAAACTCACACGTCAAAGTGACGTGTACGTGAAAAAAATGCATTAATATGCCGAACAAAACTGAAAATTTTTCTGAATAGCCACATACTGCCCCGTTCCGAAAGGAATCAAAGATGGCTGCCCGCCGATCGCTCAGGCCCTCGCTACTCGCCTTGGCCGGTGAGCATGTATTTATTTGCGCATGATAAACATTTTTGCGTGGCAGTAAAACGTTATCGAGCCATTTCGGCATGCATACGACATCGCTCTGTCAACTCTTCCTTGTTGAGGATCCGTTTTAGCGGCATTCTTATCCTTCCATTTCACGCCACCGCGATTTTCAACCAGCCGCCACTAGCTAAGTAAGGCGAAGCGGACCAACCGGAGAAGCCGGCACCACCCTCTTCATGCGGTTATCTATTTTCACTGTGCTGGCTCGGCCCCATGGAAACCCTCTCCACTAGAGCGTGCTCCTCGCCTCTTGTCAGCCAATTAGATAAGAAAAACCGTTGAGTGTAGACAACGTTATTGGTTTGGAAAGCGAACAAAGGTGACATCCTATAAACGAGGAGAGTGTTTGATTGGATTGTTAAGACAACTCTTCGGGTCACCGCCCGATTCTTGCGTCGGTGGTTACGTAAATTTGACGTCAGGAGTTTGGAATCAAAACGGTTTGGAGTCATTTTACGTTATAGCGCCCCTAGTTAATTTACCAATTTATTATTTATTATTTTACAAAATACCAATTTACGTTATTTACTGATTTAGTATTTGTTAACTTAGAAAATTCCAACTAAACTCATTAAAATTTATGACCTTCTAGCTTGCTCGCCTTTCAAACGTTTTCCTATAAGAAAAAGAAATGTCTCCAACATCAGTTTGTTTCATTGGATAATTTCAACGGTTCCCTCGCAATACTTTTTCCCTGAAGTTTTCTCCACCCGTCCCACCCGTTTAACCGCTGGCTTCTTGGCCAACCCCCCGTAGTGGGTATGCGCCATGGTATAGGAAGCAAGCAAGCAAACAGGCGTGCGATAAATATCTGTTCGAACTGGGCCTTACTCTTCCGTTGGTATTTTTCCTTGGGGTGACAGCACTGGGTTTTAGCCACAGAAGCGTATGTATTGCCTCATTTAATGTTCTATGTGAAACGAAGAGACCTGTCATGCTTTCTTTATTGTCATCAATATTGAGGACGATTATTACAACGTCCTTTTGTTTAACGAAGTTCACAATGTAGTAGTTTAACGCATCATTATTCGTTTTTTGTTTTATTTATGGAATAATTTACTGATTATACTTCTAAAAAGATAAGAGAACACATTTTTTTCGTGCTCTTCTACCGCCCGATTCATAACCTATCTTCCGTAGTCGGCTGCACCATTTAGGTTGGGACCAACCAACAATGTATTCTTCTTCTTTCTGGGGTTTTACGTGCCAAAACCAGTCCAGCATCAACGATGCGTCTTCCGGTTATCTGCCTTTCAGTTGGCGTCCCTTTCTTCAAACTGGCGATCCGAATGGAGCACACTGACGCTTTCCCTGGATAATCTGGGTCTTCCGCACCGCATCACCTTCTGTTTAATGCCCGCACACGGCGACTGTCACCGTCCTGGGATCAGCATCCTGACATGTGGTTCCCGAAAGATGAGGCAAGTTTCTTGATAAAAACCATGACGTTGCATGCAACAAGCCTGTTTCACCATATTGACGCTGCTTTGCGAAAACAAACTAGAGATCCGTCATCCTGTGGTTGCAGTGCTGCTCATAACTGACGAGAATATCTGCAATCATTGCCACACACAAATGTCCCGTCCGGTCCAAAGCCTGCTCAAAGAAAGAACCCCAAGATTTGATGAGTACCTTTTGCTTCTTATGGCGGCTTCCTTCGTCGGCGCAGCTGCTCCTCGCAAACACCTCCTGCCTCGCGCTGTCAGCCCTCGCGAAGCGCGCTAACCCAATCATGGGGGTTGTTGGCAAGTGTCCTACCATGCCTACCACGCCGTCCGCTCATTCCTTTGACCATGCATTTGGTTCAAGTGCCTTAGCCACAACTTCGCTAATTATACAATTTGCTAATTATAATTAAACGTAATCGCCGAATCAAGACCTACACAGTCTTCGTGACCTGACCTGATCGCCTTCGCGATACGTTGTTCTCCCCACTTGTTAACAGCACTGCCCTCGTGACCGACTTTAGCCCCGCTCTCCGGCCCCTGTCCTTACTCGCCACCTGCTCGCCATCAGCTGAGCCAGGGGTTTATCCAGAATGTCGACTTTGGGGGGGTGTTACCAGAACGCGGGGGAGAGGGGGGGGACCGAAGTATTTCTTATCTTTTTTTTGAACGAAAGGCGTGGGGGAGGGGGGTAAGAGGTTCAAGGGGCTAGCGCTCTTTTTACCACGATGTTTTATTTTATCAAATCTATAACGCTTTTCTTCAACAAATGGTGACGCAAAAGCTGCTAATTAGCAGAAGTACACTAATTAACCTTTGTTCGTCCTTGTTGGTGCATGTAGAGCTGATGTTGTTGCGCAAACAATACTACAACGAAGGTGGAGACAAGCGGGCACGAACGAGCGCTGTGTATAGAAGGCCGAAATGTGTGCCTAGTTTTTTGGGATTATAAATTCCGTACTATATTTAAACACCCATGGCATTCTGTCACCGCGTTTGAAAATTGCAAGAACATAAGGTACCGCATTTAGAGTTCTCATTTGATTGCGCGAAGTTTATTCTTTTTTTCTATGCAGAACAAAGTAAAGCAAGTTCTTAATCTACAAGTCTTATTGAAA
Organism: Dermacentor silvarum; assembly: GCF_013339745.2. Taxonomy (NCBI): domain Eukaryota; kingdom Metazoa; phylum Arthropoda; class Arachnida; order Ixodida; family Ixodidae; genus Dermacentor; species Dermacentor silvarum. The sequence goes on along the minus strand of NC_051154.1, from coordinate 210,357,821 downwards.
GAACGAAGTGCAGACGTTGTCAAAACTAAGTACAATATCACTTTGCACGAGAAAAAAAAACCAATCGCAATAGGCATGGAGAAGCCATATACCTTAAACAATACAAATAAAGTATAACTACTAAGAACCAAAAAAAAAAAAGGGGGGGGGGGCTGCAGATCCCACGCCCCATAGGAATCGATGTTATGCGAAGCAGTGTGCGGGGAGCCTACGAAGTTAACGAAACGACCATGAGAGCACCAAGACGTAGGCGGCTGTTTCATGACCTACATGACACGCATGTCATGACCTATCATTTATGTTCGTCATACACTCTTGTCATATTATGCCAATTTTGGTACATACCAAGTTAACGAAACGACCATGAGGGCACCAAGACGTAGGCAGATAGATAGATAGATAGATAGATAGATAGATAGATACGTAGATAGATAGATAGATAGACAGATAGATACTCTCAAAGTGGTATCTCAAATGATAGATACTCAATAGATACTCTTAAATGATTCGCATTTAGAAAGTATATATGCGCATCATGTCCGTTACAATCCGGTACATACAATATCCGAAGAAACTACTAGGCCAACCGTGGCTGTCACATTCACAAAATAATAATTAAAAAAAAAAAAACTCGGACTACACAAACTACCCAATTGCACCGTGTCACCCCGCACATATCTACAATACTGGACGTGGTTTCTTGGTTCACATCATATAGGTTTGGTTTGGTTTGGTGCGTATATGTATAGCACAACCCACTACGGGGGATTGGCCATGAATTGGGCGACAGTCGGTAGACAAGGGAAGAATAGTTAAGTAGGATTTTCTTATTTAAGAATGAGATATGAAATCAATTCTAATCGTTACTATCAATTTTAATGGCTTAGTAATTATCTTAAACTTGAAGTTCATATTTTTGTTTTCATGTAGGCTTTGTCCACAAACTGCAAATATTAATCCTTTTCTTCGTCTGTTGCGTTCCTAATATTGGGGATACTTAGAGCTTCGATAGAAATTTTCATCAGCGCATCGACATGGGCCGGCGTCATGTGACATCTGTCTGATGTGAGCCTGTTCATGGTGGAAAAGCTTCTTTCAACGGCAGCTATTCCTACGGGAAGAAGCAGTATCTTCATTGCAGCTGATGACAAAGTAGGGAACATTCTTTTTCTCCCGACCTTGTACGCAAGCATTAGCAATGCTTGCTGTGAAGCCAGCTCTCCAGGATACCGTCTGTAAATTCTACTCATTCACCAGTCTAGTCGTTCGGAGCTTAACGATAACGAGAGCAATGCGCCACATTGTAGATTTTGCGACTAAGCACTGGGGTAGTGCTCGTACTGTACGTATTGTGCATACGAGTACGTTGACCTAAAAATGGAAAAACAGAAAGACCAAACGTGAATCTCGCATCTCATTCACGCGCAAGCGTTTACCGCGACCTCAAGGATTCTCCGCTCGCTGTAGGTCGCACTGCAGCAATGTCGTCTGCTCGCTGAACATCAAAATTGGGCCTCAAAATTGAGGCCACGTAGCAACCACCTCCGCAAAGAGTAAATATTTCTTAAAGCGATTACCACAGTGCATGGGTTCAGCGTAATTTTTTCCAGGGTGAGTGCCTGTCTGAAAGAGGAGAGGGGCCGGGGGGATTGGTCCGGAATAACTTTTTTTTTTTGGGGGCGGGGTAGTCCAGATCCTTCTGGGGGTGGGGGGGGGGTGTTAGGGGGGTGTGTATAAATCCCTGAGCAGAGCACTGTCACGTACTGCTAGTATCATCGCCAGTGCGGCGCTTCTGTCTCATGCTGCACGCAGCCTTGGGGCTGGGCGGGAAACGAAACGAGGGATAACAAGTGACGACGAGCGCTTCCACGGGTAACAAAAGTCGCTTCCTGTACATTACTGGTCCAACGAGTGGCTGCTTGTCGACACGGGAGCTGAGGCTATCATATCACTGGCCCAACCTTCACGCCTGTGTGCTCCTGCAGGTGGTCGACGGCTCCATTATTCTCGTGTGCAGGAAAAGGCCGCTGTTGGTTAACTATGAACTTGGGCGGGTATTACACACATTTTTCTTCGTAGTGAAAGTCTTCGCTTTCCAAGTCTGCAACCGACTTCTATTCAGCCCATTGAGCTCTGCCAGAGGTACTGGGTCAGGTTCCAGCTGTCTCAACTAAAGGCCCAGCGCCCCTGCCCAAATCCCGTTTCAGTCTCTAAACTTACAAAAAGTCAGCTCACATATGTCTGGCACCCTGTCTGAGGCAAGGGATTGTCATCATCACTCCACGGTGGACGCGTGGCGCTCCAACAAATGGAGAATCTACGCCGTCCAACCGACTAACCAGCCCTTCTCTGGCCATACTGTCCTCCAGGTAGTACTTCCTAATGGGGATAATTCTGCTATTCTTTTGCCAGGTGTTCCCGAACTTTGGCGTAGGTCTATCCTGGAGCTGCCACCACCCAGATGTGTTCTTTCCAAATCCGAGCGAGCCTCCTAGACGAGACCACAAAAGGCGCTCTCCAGAGCGCGCCCTCGTCAGGATGCGGCGGGCTACCTGTAGGTTTGCGTGGTAGACAGGGTCCGCGTTCTCATGAATGAGTCTCTTCTGTCTGCTACTATTAAGCTGGACCAGCATGCGTTGCGCCTGAATTTGAGGAGCACAGGCAGGCCCGGCTGCCTTTCCCGGCGACGTCCACAGCTATCAAACTGGTGACAATTTTTCTGATTGTCCATCATCTCTGCCCAAGCAGGGGCAATTTTATTTGTCTTATATTTTACCGCGTAAGCTGTTATGGGCTCATTACAATAGCCGTTTCCGTTCGCGATGATGCCGCCGCCGCCGGCGTTTAGCCGCCGTAACCGCTATCGCTGGAAATGCTAAAAAAGTACGCGTTTCCCGCCGGGATCAAACCCGCTCCCGCTGCGTGGAAGCCAGATACTCTACCACTGAGCCGCGCAAGCGCTTGCTATCGGCCAGCGGAAATACCCTATAAGGTAAGCGCGCAGGGGCAGACGACCCGAGCCTCCGCCAGTGTGGTGGCGCCATCTACGTAAGGTGCCTGCAAACGCAGCGCGCGCAGGCGCAGACGACGATATGCGATTCAGGCGAGGCGCGCAATCAACGCGCTCCCGAGCTGCCGAGCCTCCGCCAGTATGGTGACATCTAGTTAAGGTGCCTGCGAACGCGGCGTGTAAGTTGCAGTTGCAAGGCTTCATCAGGCTCAGCCGACGGCTGTGCAGAGAGCATTACAAGCCGCAGCTCACCGTCGACGCCGGGCGGGCTGTTCAAATCGTTCTCGTCAAAACGAGGCGAACAGACTGCCGCGAAGACCCTGTTGTGCGTGGTGCCCAAATTGTAGCTACTTTTGAGCCGCTCCACCAGCTTACGCTGTGACTATGCTGCCTGTGCCGCGCAGGCCTGTGACCTTTTTTATACAGTTGCGACATACAATATAGTTATATTCTCTGGAAAACTCCCAGGTAACCCGAGCCGCCATTTCGAAGAAACTAGCTGACCACCGGAATGTCTTGTGTTTCTCCACTGCCGGCTGCATGCACTGGCACGGACGAGCTGTGACGGGCTGCTCCTGTGCGTGCCTGCGCACATGCACCGTAGTTCCTATCTACGGACGGACCAAAGGCACATACCGCAGTGCGGTAACATCGATAACGCCACCATTCATCAACGCCCGACTCGCCATATGCTGCGCACTCATACACTGGATGCCAAGGATCGCCAGTAGCCTTCCCTCACAACCAGTGACGGACGTGAGTTGGGAAGCAGGACGCAGACCGTGCGCTGCTTGCCGAGCTGAGGATCGGATGCGCACGGGCCGCCGAAAGATTCTTTTGGACAGGGTAGGACCAACGCTTTCCTTCTTTATCTTTAGGTATTTTTTTCTCTTTATTCTATGCCATTTACTTCTTTTTTTGTTACCTCCGTTATCTCTATTGTGTGTATATTACACTTATGGCTGTTCTTTTTAATCCCCCCTCCGGCCCGTACGTAACGACAAACAGCCCCTAGAGTACTCAAATAATTAAAACATATAAAAGTGACCCCGACTTCAGTGAATTGTTGATTCGATAAACTGCCTTACTGCGTAGGGGTCCCTTTTATAAGTTTAGAGACTGAAACGTGATCTTGGGTGGAAACCCCCGGTGATCCTGGAAAACGTTGTCAGAACTCCAATGCCACCTGAAAGACACATAGAAAGTCTTATACAACGCCAAGCGGCTAATTTAATTTTGAGAGTGCGCTGACTCAAATGCACTTCGCAAATAACACAGACAAAAGCACAAGTACAGGTTAAAGCACGACTAGCGAATGTTTTTGTTTCAAACGTTGTCATATTTACACAGCTGTAAAAAGGAAGGAAGGAAAGAAATCGCCACAACAACACCGTCCTCTACCCTACATAATTTTTTTGCGCATACGCAACTAATGGTGCACTCACACGCTTTTCCTGCACCTCATTGTTCTTCATTTTTGCATGCAGCCAAGATATTAGGAAAGTGGAAACATGTAACTGCGGTAAAGCGTCTGCGGCTCGCTGGTCTGGGGGTATGATTCTCGCTTAGGGTGCGACAGTTCCCGTGTTCAAATACCGGACGAGCCCACTCGTTTTTTTTTTATTTTCCTTTGTCACAATCAGTCCTAATGTTGTCGAATATATTATTACGATAGCAATTATATGGACAGTTCAACCGAATTTCTGCCGTCACCGTCGCCGTGAGGTTCCGTATAGATTCCAAGGGCGATAAAATCGTCGCCGCGCGCCGTATGCGCGAGCGAAAGAGCGCGAGGGACGCGCACTATCACGGAGGGCGAACTCCCCCGCCCGCTATCACGGAGAGCGAACGCACGGTGGAAAGCAAACGCGACCGTCGCCCGAAAGGCCGTGGGAGTATGGGAGGGAAGGAGGGGGGGCGGAGCTGTGCTCCGGCACCAAAGGCGTATCTTGCCACTCAATCTCCCACGCGAAAGCAAGAAACGGGAAGAGGGGGGGGGGAGGGGCAGCTTCTCCTCTGCCAACAACTTCTTCTCTGCCCGGCGGTCGCCCGCACCGTCTCTTATCTCCACACGGCTCTGACCTTTGTATGCGCTGTGCATTCGCCGCTCAGTTTCCGTTGAAGCGATAGACCGCGCGAACCTGCGCTTACTGCCAGCGTTTTGACAGTCGTTGGCTGCGGTCATTCAGTGTGATCTATTCATGTTTGCTTGTGCGCGCTGACACCACGATTGTTAATTCAGTTAGTAAGCCAATGTGTCCAAGTTTATGCAGCCGATAAAACTACTATCCCTACTCCGAATAGCTCTCTACTAATTTGCTATCGCAATCGATGCTTCGCCTTTCGGGCGAAACTGCGACATCTTTTAACAAAAGAACAATTATTCACATTTGCCTTTTCTTTTTGCATCCTTTCGCTTGTAGTCCAGATGTGATCAAAGATGCACATTGTTCCTTTTTGCACGCAGCCGAGATATTACGAAAGTACAAACATGTGGCTGCGGTAAAGCATGTGCGGCTCGTTGGTCTATATAGTGAAGCCATGATGACCACTTCGAAAACCACTTTATTTTTGCCTTTGATTCGCGCTATAATGAGCAGCGGTTACAGAGCGCCACTAGGTTTGCGGAATGGGTTACTAGGTGACAGTTGTTTCTGTTCTCCCTAAGTCTTACCTATTTTGACGTTTGCCCAATTTAGTGCCAGCCACATGTTAGTGTTATACCGTGTACAACTTCTACTTCCCACCCACTGAACTCGTGTTCATGTTCGACCGCGCACCTCTTACCTTCTCATGTTTGTTTTCTGCTATTCACCTTGTTGCATGAACCCTTCAGTTAGCGGGGTGCTGAGAAAACGACGGATAGATCATGTTCGTTAGCTACCTTCTTGAGTCTATGTTCTACGTTGGCTTTTCCCCGAAACAGGACGTCGCGTAATAGAGTGCTATGATTGAGAAATTAAAAGATCTTGCTGTAACCCCAAGTGTAAATGTGCGGTATATATATATATATATATATATATATATATATATATATATATATATATATAGTACGACTTTGCAGTACTTGAACCAAAGTGAACCATCACGATCCGACTTATTTCCTAGCTTCATTATAACTGCTGTTCTCCGTAATACGCCGTCAGCTGCACGGATGCACAAGAAACGAAGATTCTGAAACATTCAATGATGAAAGAGAAGCTGTGCTGTCTGTTCGTCGATGTAGCACATACAACACTATTTGAACCACGTCCAACGCTATTCTCAAGGCGTCAAAATTCACTCGTGCAATAATGTGTTATATGCTCCTTACTATAGCAATGATACAGAATAAAGAGCTGAAAAGTATTTTGGCCGTCTTTAAGCCGTATCGCAATGTCTGGCCCTTGATTCAGTCGACAATGCTTTGTGCCGTGGCTGTCATGGATGGTTATATTCAGCGCTATCACGACGCCTTTGAAAACACGTGCTTCCCCGCATGCTTTAAAATGTGTTCTCAAATTCTGTTTTCATTATTTAAGTCTTGCTTTGCACCTGGAGTGATCACCAGCTTATCAGAGCTACGCTTATTTATTTATTGCTTATTTCTGACTTTGTCGAAGTGTATGCATTTTGTCGACAGAGATAAATGTATTTCAGTGGCGATGAGGTGTAGCAGATCGCAGTTGGAAAAATAAATTTTACTTTATTAGAGAAAAAGGCAGAAGTCCCGAAAATCTTATTGTATGGGTATATACGGACGCTGGAGCTTTCTCATGTTCATCACAAGGCCTCCACACTCTAGTATACTGTACTCTAGAGGCAATCTAGATTCCACGCTTTAAGTATGAGTCCTTGAAGTACCTGCGAATTATTTACGATGGTATGTTGAATTGACGACACCATGCATATAATAATATTATATTACATCAGTCGCGGAGGTGAGCGAGCACTGGCCTTGCTGCACAGTGCGAGTAACATGACGTTTCGTGTGCCTAAAAGTGCTCTCTTCATAACCTGTGCTTCAGTTTGCATGCGCCCTTTTTCCAGGGCGCACTGCTTACAAGCTTCACCCTTTAGTACTTCTCGAAAGAGAAGCTGTTCACCAGTTTCGCGATCGTCCGCGCTCTGTGACCAACGCTGTTCTTTACCTATAGCTCGAATCCCGTCACTGAAGTCGAAATTTCAGTTGCTGACGGTTAGTACTTTTCGTAGGCTATACGGCTGATGTTTATTTTGACCATAAAATATTTTTTTCTGATCTAGATCTATTTTTTTCGTATTCATTGGCCTCGGTATCGGGAACCGCAGATAGACTTTGTACAGTCGATACTTTTCCCGCTCCAAGCAAGCACCCGAACTATAGTTCCTGGTACTGCAGTCTCTTCAAGTATCGATTTGGTGTTTGTGAGTATATATACTCTATATACCCGAGTCGCTTCTCTTGCGCAATTCTTCACGCTCTTATGGAAGACACTCTCAATCACTTTCCATCACACAGCGTGGTTGCAACAGATGCAACGCAATCTGATGGAATAAGCAAGAGTTTGTATTTTTTTTATTCACAGCATGATTGGGCCTTTTTAACTTCGCATGCCTGAATTCACGTCAATGTTTGTTGCCGAATTCTTGGCTTTTGGCCCCGAAGAGGTTGCGGTCGCATTATATTACGCAAGCATTGCGGCCTCTCTCTCAATTTGTATGAACTTAGTTTTTTCTAAGAGGTCTGCTTTGTTCCATCTTTCTTTTTTTGTGTGCAAATGTGCCGAATAACCTGCGCCTTTTGAGTTCAACTGGTTTGGATATGTTTGTATATGCAATAATCTTCTTGAACGAGCGTGCCGACTCTCCAGCGTCGTCACCTCTACTTAGGTCTGCTGTGCATGTTTTTCCGTGTTTTCACTTCTGGTGAATACTAGTTTCAGATAGTTTTTATTGTTGAAGCACTCCAAATCGCCTACACTTCTATCTTCGGCCAATTTCTAGCATTTGCGTTTTTCATGGCACGTGGAATAATGTATTTTTCCACATTGTGAATGACGTTGACCAGTGTCTAGGGTGGGATCGCACCCCAAAAGTTTTACTGTGAGTAGTCGGCTTTCTCGATATTTGACATTTGCTTCGTTTGCAACGAAAAAAAAAAAAACAAAAACAAATCATCGTTTTGTTTTTGCCACCGCTTCACCTATATGCTTGCCGAAATTTTTCTGTAATTATTTTCTCTCCATTTCGGATTTTCGATATCACTTCCCAATTTATTGTAGTTCGGAGTTCACTTTAAGCCAGAAGGCTGTTCGTGCTGCATTCCACAATATAATCGAGGCTTCTAGTAGGTTAGGTGGCGAAGTGTGCCCTCTCGGCTGCATTGTTCTTTGTTTGTCACATATATACTTTGAATTATTACGTGTTTTGAAATTTGTCTTGCAATTTTACACTAATTCTGTTATTTTTGAGTTGTTTTGTTTTTAAGCTTTGGCATTGCTATACAGCTATATTTAATGTCCCACCGTGTTGCCATAGCCTCTCGTAGATATGTGCCATGTTCTTCAGTACTTAACATCGACATCAGCAACATCCTTTTCTGGGGTTACGCCCACGAAGGCGATGAAAAGTGCGGTAGATGAACAACCAGCGATGAGCAGAAAAGATCGCGCATTGGTGGCACAGGTAAAATTAGAGGGACAGATATTCAAGAGGAAATGCTTATGTTGGACGCCTTGAAAGTTGTGTCCAAGTGTTCAACGATGAGACTCTGTGAAGCGGAAGAGTTATGACGTTGTTATGGGGGACGTTTATTGCTTATGTGACTAATTTTACCAAAATAACAAAAGGCAACAGCGCACAACAAAGGACATGGATGTAAAAAAAAATGTAATGTTCCTGTGACAGGCCAACGAAGCAAGAAGGTCCGCAGTGGACAAGGCCGTAAAATGCAAACGAAAAAGAAAATTCAAGGAACGGAGGTATAATGTAAAGGCTCTACGTAAAGATTCCTAGCGTTGCTCGCCTACCTTATCAAAAGGACCGGCCGGTCGTGGGCGATGAATGATAAGAAATAAATAGAATCTAGTCAAAGGAGCAACTACATTAGACCGGCCCAGGTCAGCAATACCATGAAAGCGTCTTGTCCTGTCTCGCTCTGATAACAGGACCCATATATACTAAACTTTCGTTTCGTAAAAGTGTTTGCTCATTGGGTGACGTTCAGGTATATGCTCCTCGTGAAGGCGATAAACGTCATAATCAGATTATCCGCGCGGCGAAGGCCTATAGATAAGTTGCACGCAGGCCACTGCGCGGAACTCTGCGTAACGTGCCGCCATTGCCGAGCACATTGCAGCAGACGACGAACTGTTGACATAGTCATATGATCGAGCTCTGTGACTTTCGCACTCCCTGTCGACGCCACTAGAAGTGGAGATTCGCGTGATATTTGGCTACCGAACAAAACGCTAATGCAAGTGAAATGCAATGGAACCAAGCACAGGAATGTACTATTTGCCGAAGGTGGTAACAAACCAGTGCGACTGAGAAGCAGCGAGGCACTTGGCCTACGCGGAATAACCGAAACGACTCGAGAGCACCGAAGAATGTTTTTGTATGCGGGGTTATAAATTGCTGACAAGACAATTTATGTCAACTTTCGTGACAGCTGGCAGTAGGCTCAGGTTAACTGCGAGTCCTTAGTGACTGGGAGTTGATATAGATCGATGCCATAACGCATGCCAATTTTCTCTATTATTTACGCGCAACCACAAGGCAGGTGAACTGTGCGCATGATATTCCGCAAGGTCGCAAACAAGCACTGGCAAAATATATGTACGCATGGTAACGAAGAGGCCTAGAAGCCCATACGTCCTGCAATGGCGGCTTGGAGTGATGATTGATGATGATTTGTTGCCATCCTCTTTGAAACGGGGCGGCGACAAATAGTCTCCTAGCCTGCTTGATTTAATCAGGTATACTATACATGTTCTTTATCTATCATTTTTCTATACCTCTCATTAATCTTTTTATTTTTTTTTTCAGAATTACTTTGTACCGCTGACGGTGACAAGAACTTTAATTGGCCCTGAGAAACTGGCCAGAGGGAGCCGAAGGCTCCCTCAGGTCAAGTCGGTGGCTCCGCCCACGATGGAACCGGGAGGCGAAATCCCGTTGCGATGTCGTGGGCCCTCTGGACAGCCTGGAGTTGGATGTGGTGGTGATCGCTTCTTAGGAACTCCTCCCACTGTTCCTTTGTGGAAAGTATAGAGTTTTCTATGGCAGGGCACAGCCAGAACATGTGATCGAAAGAGCATGAATCGGCTCCGCATTTGGGGCACGACTGCGGGAAGTGTGGGTCTATCCAGCTAAGGGACCACGGAGTGAGTGGGGTACGTGCGGGTTTGTAACATTCTGAGCGTGCTAGCTTGTGGTTTATTTAGTTTTGGATGAGAAGGAAAGAACCACCTCCTTTCCAAGCGGTAGTGTGAGACGATTTCATGAAAGGTGCACAATGGGTCTTTCTGGATGCAAGCCTCGTTACGAGGAGGGCCGTTGACGGCTGCGCGGGTCGTGAAATCGCGCGCCAGCCGGTAAGCCCGTTCGTTGGGTTTACAGCCGTGCGGTTGGATCGAGTCTCCCAGGTGGGCCGGGAACCATGAAATGTGGAAATATGCTTCCGTGCCGATTTGACCGAAATTAGTGTGCTTGTTGGTCGCAATTCTATTCGCCCGTTTCGATACGCGCGCCGCCGAAAAGGACCTAACGGCTGTACGAGAGTCCGAGAAGACGAAGAGTCCCGGGAGATTGTGCGCTGTGTATGACCTGGGCGATAGCCGCCTCCTCCGCCTCGTGAGCAGAATTGGTGCGCACAGAGGCCGCATTCACCAGATTGCCTTTCGCATCCACTACCGATACATAGGTACCGATACATAGGTACCAATATCATAAGTACCGCTACCTATAATTTTAAGAGATCAGGTCGTATCAATTTTTTCCCTGCTTTTTTTCCACCAGTACTCTAATCGTCTCTTGCTTATATCTAGGGCTGATCTGTTGATATTTCCTTCCACTTTAAACAAAAGCGCTTCTGGAAGTTGTACGTTACGTACAGTTCTCTCTGGGTGAATCCCGTTGCATTCCATTATGATGTGCTGAATGGTCTGTGCTGCTGACCGATTGATGCTTCAGTCTACTTTAAATCCAAGTGCTTCTGAAAGGTGTACGTTACTTCCGGGTCTCACTGGGTGAATCCCGTCGCATCCCATTAGGATGTGCTGATTGGTCTCCGGAGCTTTGCTGCAGCATACACATGCCTCATCTTGTTGCGAATATTTGCTCCCGTATGTTTTCGGCCTTAGGCAACCAGCTCGATCCTCAAATAGCAAGGCACTGCCTTGTGTGTTATCGTACAGATTTTCCCTTCTAATTTCTTTCTTCTCATTCTTGTAAATGTCCATTGTCCTTTTTGTTTCCATTCTTTGCATACAATTCACGGTCTCGATTTCTCTCACTTTCTTTCTGATGACTCCTGGTTGTCTATTTACAGTTTAGATTATCCTGTACTTGGTTTCCAACTTACTTGACCTCTTCCTCCATTCTGTGTCCACGCTTTTCATGTACAGATACTTGTGCACTTTAGCCGCCCATTTATTTTCATCCATGTTACTGAGCCTTTCTTGAAAACTAATTTTGCTCTGTGCTTCTCTGAATTCAAAAGAGGCCCAACCCATATCATCCGGCACTGCCTCATTTGTGGTATTACCGTGGGCTCCCAAAGCCAACCGGCCTACTGATCTTTGGTTAACTTCCAACCCCGACAAGATATCCGATTTTAAGCATAAAATGGCATTTGCGAACGTTAGCGCTGGCGCCATCACTCGTTTTCAGATTGCACGCACCACCTCATACGTATTGTGGCCCCACAGTGTTCTGTGTTTCATTATTGCTGCATTCCGCTTCTCCTTTATTTTCAGATTACCTTGGTGGGTGCTTGAGTAAATCTATCCTTCGTTTATGTGTATACGCCGAGGTACTTATATTGCTTCACTACGACTTTCACAAATTGGCCCCGCGAAATGTAGATGGCGTTGCCGGCCGTGCCTGTGGAGACACGGCTGGCAACGCCATCTACATTTCGCGGGGCCAATTTGTCGGCGGAAAAAAATCAACATTTGCCATTCGAGGCTTGATGCGCCAAGTAGTCTACTGCGCCAGCTCACATAACATCGCTATGACATCGCATATATACTGAGCACGCAACACAAATGAAGCGTAGTGAGAACATTCGCCACGAAATCGCGTCACAGTCTAACGTGAATACTCCCATCTATATTTACAGACATCATTCTATAACGGCACACATTGCACTGGTGAGCCTTGAGAGTTTTGCATGAATTCAGAGCAATGGGTTTACCTAGATTTTGAACGAAGTAACATATCCATGTGTCATTTGTCCCAACACACATCTGTTACTTCGGTGTTAAGATAAAATCAACTTTATATTAAAATGATTCCCAAAAACCACACTTTATTCTTCACTAACACAGCACGCGTGTCACCTGTAGTTTTTATCTGGTACAGAAGACATACCTAAAACGTAATATTTAGTGAAAAGGCAGTTCAAAAATAAAGTTAGTGATGAAATATTATAAGGTTAACGCTATATATATATATATATATATATATATATATATATATATATATATATACAGGCATTGCTTTTTATGGCTACGCATACGATAGTTTTGACGACATTACAGGGTTAAATACGGTAATGAAATCTCGGCATATCTCAGCAAGCATCGCCACGAGCAAACTTCAGAAAGCCTGCACAGTTTATTATTCATAATTATTGGTGGACTTCCCATTTTTCTATTCTAATAAAATTGTATGTAATTTTCCAAATGTTTCCATTGGAGACGAATTGGATGCATGATTTTCAACAACTAGTCTTTTGCCCCGCGAGATGTAGTCGCGACCATAAGTGATGTCACTGCTTATTGGATGCATGATTTTCAACAACTAGTCTTTTGCCCCGCGAGATGTAGTCGCGACCATAAGTGATGTCACTGCTTATTGGCTTGGAACCGTATTTCAGCCTCGCCTTCGCGACCATCTGAATTGACCTTGGCACTGGCCCAGCGACGAATGTGCTCCGTAATGGCGGATACGCATGATCGGCATTGAAATCACGCGCAAATATGCATTGCGGACGTGACTTATGAAAAGAAATTTTTATGAATGCAGGGTCAATTTTTCTTGTCCTTTTTATTCACTTGCAAAGCAAAATTAAGACACAACCTAATTAGGCAGGCGCAAGACGCGCCTGCTTAATTGGAACCTACTCGAATGTTATTGTTGATTCTATCTGCTGTGTATGTTCTCGCCGAACTTTGTGCAATCCGATTGTATGCGCGGTACGGATTGCGTAGTACTTTCTGGAATGCACGTGGCACCAGCGATTACGCTGGAACTTTCGACGAGTCATGTATAAAAGCGTATGCGCTTGACTTGCAGATCAGATTTTCGATGACCGCCGACTGTGGTCGCCGCTATCGTTGTGCTTGACTTTTGCTCGTTTTGTCTGGGCACAGGTTCGCCCAATAAAGAGTTGCTTTTGTTATTCAGTTGTCGCTGCTGTGTCCTTCATTGTTACTACAACGTGTGAATAATTTCCCCACGTAATTACCATCGACATCGGTACACTTTTGCAATTAGTGCATCGACATTTCAAAACATTCCGCTAAGTCACCCTTGTGGACTTTGACCATTCATAATCACTGTCATTACACGTGGTCTTCATTGTACTGCCAGGATTAATGTTATCATCAGTTTTCTAAAAAAGGCGGGGCATATAAATACAAATACAATTTGCGGATGCTGTTCGCGAATTCCACTCTACCTTCCTTCTCTTCTCCTTTGAAAAGTCTAGGAACCCAACGAATACGAGCTATTTTGGTGAATCTGTTCACTGAGCTAGCAATGAACAGTTTTCGCGATTCGCACCTGCACTTTTAGATTCATTTGAAGCTGTGGTTCAGTGCACGTCTTCAAGTGAGCAACTATTTCAGTTATCGCTGGCCGCCTTGTTTCGTGGTTCACGGTTGTCGCCTTGAGGCGCTGCTTTGGTTGCCTTCTCTGTAATTAATGATAATATTTCCCCACATGTCTCTGGCAAGATATTTGGTAATAAAAGTAGAAGTTTTTGAATGTCATATGTAAGTGCCGCGAGGTGCCGCTGGAGGATCGGAGCGCCCACCCAAGCTCCGTGAAGAAGAAGCGAACGGGTGCACGAGCACGGCGGCATCAGGCGAGCTCGCAGTGTTCGAACCAGGCGGACAGCAGTTCCGAGCTCCTGGGGTGAACGAGGCGAGAGGTCCTGCCAGGCGAGACGTCCGTGGCAAGGTGCGGAGGATCGCGGAGCCGAGCGTGGACGAGGGCGTCCGAGGAACCAGGGCTCCTGCTGCCAGTGCTCGAGACGCTGGCTGACCCGAGGGCCGTCGGTCCCTGAGCTGCCGCACCTGAGCTGTGCCGAGCAGCGTTCGTCTGGCACAGATGTTGCTGTGCTAGACGCGGTCCTCACGTGCGACCGCCGCACGTGGATTGCGAGCGGCGTACGAGCTGGGCACCGAGGCCGTGCTGGACGTGCGACTGTAGCACGTCGGTCGCGAGAGGCGCGCACGAGCCGGGCACCAAGGCCGTGCTGCTGGACAAGGCGTTCCCTGGCTGCTGCCGTTGCTGGTCCTGAGCGTGCCGTCGTCGCAGTCGGCTTGAGCACGGGTGAACCCGCAGTGCTGTGACGACAGAAGCGTGAGCCTCGAAACACGGGACTGTCTCAGCCCGTTTATACTCCATGTGTGTGTGTGTGTGTGTGTGTGTGTGTGTGTGTGTGTGTGTGTGTGTGTGTGTGCGTGCGTGCGTGCGTGCGTGCGTGCGTGCGTGTGTGTGTGTGTGTGTGTGTGTGTGTGTGTGTGTGTGTGTGTGTGTGTGTGTGTGTGTGTGTGTGTGTGTGTGTGTGTGTGTGTGTGTGTGTGTGTGTGTGTGTGTGTAGACACACTGACTGCCATTACGCAGATTATCAACTCTCTGTATATACATATTTTAAAGATTCTTTTTGATTTTATAAATGCTCCAAAACGACTCCCTGTCTTTCTTCCGCATCACTGCGCACTAGCGAAAGTGCGGAACAGTCCTAAACACTACATTGAACGACCCCCTCCCCTTCTGGATCGGCCAGTGTGAATATGAACCTCCCGGGGACGTATTCGCCGCCAGTAGTGAAGTGCACTCGTTGACGTGCGCCCGCCTCACTACGAGCTCATATTTCCCTATGCTGCGGTAAAGGAACACTGTGCGAGGTGCAACGTACAGGCGGAAAATGGCTCACAAAACCTTTCATGCTGGTCGCATCTAAGCAGCCGAATTGGACGCACTTTGTAACTACTTTCGTATGCGCTTATATGGACAGTCCTCAAAAATTGAAATGCAATCAGCAACGAACGCCAACAACGAACGCAGAAGCGTGACGTGTAACGACTGCATAACCAGGTTCTAAGCATAGAGTAGTCCCAAGTGTATGCCTAGCAGGCAGAATTAAGCCGCTGTTACAAATGCAGTTGAATCTGGAAATGAAATAACGAATTGGAGTAGTTTCACAATTGTCCGTGCTTTAATGTTTGAGCATTGCAGATAGGGAAGGAACGAATGAATGAATGACACCACTTTTACGAATTTAAATTTCGACAGTCATCCACGAATGATAACGTTCACGGCCCCTACGGTGCAAACACATCACATGGGCATTTTGGGAAGACCCAAGTGCGGTAGCATGCTAAAAAAACTTTCTTTATGAGCCGTTTTAAGACCGTGCTGGCTACCCACCTCACACCGTAAGTGACATGTAGTCTCATAATCGCCCGTAAACTAGGAGAAGAATGTCACGGACAAGGTTAATATATCAAGAGCAGGCGCGATTGAGCAACATCCTTACGTGAAGCATCTGCGAACGGAGTAGGAAGGAAGGAAGGAAGGAAAGAGTGGAGAAGGAAAGGCAGGGAGGTTAACCAGTTCAGGACAACCGGTTTGCTACCCTACACATGGGAGCGGGGTGAGGGGGAATGAAAGATGGGGAGGAGAGAGAGAGAGCACATAACGTACACAGCACACACATCGTCAGTCACAGTCCGTCACTCTTGCGTGGTACGTGACATCACTGTCATAGCCGCTTGTCCAAGCCTGTTTCCTTTAAAAACCTAAGCAGTCCCTTCGTTGCTTTCAGCTGCGATGTCTTCTGTCGACGACACGCGAGAATGGTTTCAATTGACAGTGGTCGATTGTCCAGGTGTGCTAGAACGGACGCCAGGGACTGTCTCGGAACATCATATTCAGGACAGTCGCATAGAATATGTTCTAGCGTCTCCTCGCAAAGACAGGCATTGCAAAAAGGGTTGTCGGCCATTCCAATGAGGAATGAATAAGATTTCGTGAATGCCACCCCTAGCCATAAGCGATAAAGCATAGTGGCCTCTTTTCGGCGGAGTCCAGTTGGCATAAAGAGATGCATCAAAGAGGGCAGGTGGTAGTGACGATTGCTCCGGTTGGTCTGGCTGCTTGGTGTGCACCATAGAGAGAGCGTGATCTCCTGTGCAAGCACTCGAAGTCTGCTGGCTGCGTCGGACCGTGAGAGCGGTATGGCCTCTTCCTGTGTGTCGTCAAGAGCTGCCCGAGCGGCATTATCGGCGTTTTCATTCCCTATGACGCCGCAGTGACTTGGAAGCCACTGAAACGTTACGTGGTGTCCTTTCTCCTGTGATGTATGGAGTAAGTATCTAATATCGAACACGAGCTGTTCGTATGGCCCGCGACGCAGAGCTGATAGCACAGATTGTAGGGCTGCCTTTGAGTCACTGAAGATTGACCATTGTCGAGGTGACTCCCGATTGACGAAACGAAGTGCTGCACGAAGAGCAGCTAGTTCCGCAGATGTCGATGCCGTTGGGTGGTCAGTCCTGAAGCTAATGGTAATAGCTCTTGCTGGGACAACCACAGCACCGGACGAACATTGGAGGTTTGTGGAACCATCAGTATAAATATGTACACTGTCCGCATACCTCTCGTGTAGAAGAAGCAGAGACAGTTGTTTCAGCACAGGTGACGACAGCTCAGATTTTTTCTTGATTCCTGGTACACTGAGATGTACTGTGGGGCTAATAAGACACCAAGGGGGTATCGATGGTTTAGATGCAGCGGTGAAGCCCGAGGGAAGTTTGTCGTTGTACTTGATGATAGTTTTAGAGAACGATGCTTGGCGCCGGTCCGAAGGTAGTGTTGCAAGGTGGTGATAGGGGGCACGTGCAAAATGTCTGATGTGCGTTCTCAGGGCTTCCACCGTAATGTGAGTTTGCATCGGATGGTCCCGCGAAAGGAGTAGGTAAATGATGGAGTAAGGTGGAAGAAATCAATATCGGCCACCCCATATTGACACGCGTGTAAATGTTTGTTTTTATGTGATCATTTTTCACTGGCAGATCGCTGTTACAGTGTTATCGCTCGTCACAAGACAAGCATTCATGTATCGGAACTCTCCCGAACGTTAAAGAACCCCAGGTGGTCCAAATTTCCGGAGTCCCCCACTACGGCGTGCCTCATAATCAGAACTGGTTTTGGCACGTAAAACCCCTTAATTTAATTTTTTTGGAACTCTCCCGAATGTTGTCACCGGTTCTATAGCGAGCAAAAGTTTCTTCTCAAATTGCATGCGCGACGCGAATAATGTTGTACTTTCTGGACGGGACGTGAGCACCAGCGATTTCACTGGAATCTACGACGAGTCATGCATAAATAGGGTCGTTACTTTTTGGGTAAAACCCGATAATTCCCAATATGTGCAGCCAGAACAAAATTTGCGAAAATCTGCTAAAGTGCAAGTGTTAAAAAACTAATGAACGCAACCCACCCATTGTGAGTATGTGGTCAAGTTATATCATATTATTATAATATCACTATGGTATATGCATCCATTTCGCTTAACACAAGTGAAAACCGGCATATATACAGGGTGTCCCACGTAAATTTAGCCAAACTTTAAGAATATGCAAATGCCACGTAACTGGACAGAACCAAGGTAAGGTTGTTTGCCGTCGCTTGGAGATACTCAGATAATTTTTTGCATTCCACTTAATTATGTAATTAGTCTTAATTAATTAATCAATCAACTTCGCAAATATTACAATTAAATGAAAAATGACAATGAGAAAATTGTAGAGCAACATGAAAAACACCCGATACAGCTTTCTCTTGCACAATACGTGCTAACATAATAGTGTTTTTCCGAGCGTGAAAGAAGCCCGCGAATACACACAAAGTGCCTCGAGCGGCCAGTCGCGCGGAAATTTTTTGTGTATTCGCAAGCTTCTTTCACGCTCGGAAAAACTTTTATTGCGATAGCAATTATATGGACACTTGGACCGGATTTCTGCCGTCGGCGTCGTCGTCGCCGTCGTCGTCGCCGTCACCGTCGCCGTGAGGTTCCCTATAGATAAAATCTTCGCCGCGCGCCGTATGCCCGAGAGGAAGCGTGCGGAGACGCGCGCTATCACGGAGAGCGAACGCACTCAATCTCCCACGCGCAAGCAAGGAAGCAGGAAGCCAGCGCCGGAGGGAGCAAGGGGGGGGGGGGGGGGGGGCGCACTTCTCTGCCAACAACCGCGGTCGTCGCTCGCTCGCACCGTCTCTTATCTCCACACGGCTCTGACCTTTAAGTGCATTCGCCGCTCAGTTTCCGTTGAAGCGATAGACCGCACGTACCTTCGCCCGCTGCGGCGTATGCTTGCTGCCAGCGTTTTGACAGTCGTTGTCTGCTGTCATTCAGTGTGATCTTTTCGTATTTGTGCGCGCTCACACCACGCTTGTTCATTCAGTTCGTAATAGTCGGGCCACATTTTCCAACGCACGCTACACACGCAATGCTGCCCGGATCGGCAGTGCAGCGCTACAGGTGTGTCCCTTCGCACGCGCTGCCCACGGGAAGCGCTTCTCATCAACACCACCGTTTCACACGCGCCTTCTCGTGGTCATCGAGTCTCTCTTCATGTCGGTCTACTTACGCCGCAGCACACCTGCTTACTTAATCAGCTCATGTTTACTACAATTCATATTGCTACCAAAGCCGCTCACCTTACTTCGTATGACATTGCTGTGTTGCTATCGCATTCATTGCTTCGCCCTTAGGGCGAAACTGTGACATTTTTATGTAGCACGTATTGAGCAAGAGAAAGCTGTATCGGCTGTTTTTCATGTTGCTCTACAATTTTCTCATTGTCATTTTTCATCTAATTGTAATATTTGCGAAGTTGATTAATTAATTAAGACTAATTAAGTAATTAGGCGGAACGCAGTATCTCCAAGCGACGGCAAACAATATTACCTTGGTCCTGTGCAGCTACGTGGCATTTGCATACTTTTAAACTTTGGCTAAATTTACATGGGACACCACGTATAAACAATATATTCAGTGCCTGGCGGCGTTGAGTGAATTCGAAAGCGTGTTGCTTTTTTAGTAGCCGCATATACATGAATACGACAATAACACATTGCATCGCATTTCCCGCACGTCGATTACATCTAAGCATTGATAACATGCTATAGGAAGCAAATTAACACAGTGGTGACGTTGCTCTGCATTGCGAACGGTAGCTGTGAAGCTGAGAGGATGTTTACCTAAATACTTCGAAAACAGTGGTTTGCTCGTCGAGTTCGTATTACATTAATCTTGTTCCAAAAGCGTATACTGTGAACCTGTAAAACAAGACGACAACAGACAAGCACGAAAGGCCCGAAAAGTCTAGGATGGACGTAGAAATCTACAGAAAGGCACATAATAATACAGGTCTTGTAAGATTAAAAAAAAAAAAGTGCCACACCTCCTGCGAAGCATGCCCATGTGCACTACAAACACAAAGCCGGCCTGTACTTGTTGATTTTGATATTGTCGTTTCTTTTACATTTATTAATAATGTCTACAACCAGAATTTGTAGAGATGAGTTCGTCACATGACTTGCGAGCAGCTCTCTTTCCCAGTGCAAGTTCCTGTGAGTGTTTTCGCTTGTTTGAATAGACCGCTTGTGCCTTAAAGGAGAGCATCGATTGGGTTAATTGTTCGTAAGTTACCAGAAAAATACCAAACTTCGGGCAGCCAGACAAGAAAAGTCCAATTTCCCCCCGGATTTCCTCTTTAGAAATAACACCGGATTTGGAACCCTCTAATTAAAAATAATATAAAAGACGAAAACGAAGGATCCCATGTATAAATAGCCGACGCGCCTAACCTGTAAATCAGAGTTCGATGCTTGGCGTTGGTGCTCGCCGCTTTCATTGTGCTTTGTGTGTTCGCTCTGCTGGGCTGAAGTTCGGCCAATAAATGAGTTAAATTCTTTGCCAGCGTTTTTGAATGTTCTATTCTTCACCGTCACGACAACGTGTCAATATAAAATAGGCACGTCGTTAATGACGTTTCGACCACTCTTTCTTTTTTTTTGTGTCCTGTAAAGGCACCGAATATAATGGATCGCGGGCCGACTGCTCTTCCCTACCTGCCTGAGCTTTAGTTGTTTCTGTGTGGAGAGGTTAACACCATTAGTCCTATTTATATTAGTGCCAGTAATCATTTATTTTTTTCTTTCGAGACATGTTATAAGTAGTGGTGGTTGTAGGTGATGAAACAACTTATTGTCGTTATCACGCATCATCCGTGCATATTAAGAAAGTCGCCATCGCCCTATTATTGCGTGTCAGGGTAAGCAGGGACAAACAAGCAAGCATCTAAGCGAGCAAAGAAAGGTAAGTCAATGGATTCAAGAAGTGACAGAGAGTCGACGTCTAACAATTATGTTGCGCATGGCGGCAACATTGCTCTAAGCGTTGGCTTAGATATACATGCACCTCCGACAGTACAGGCGGCACCCAGCAACGCCCGTCTCCGTAGTTATCCCTGTGCTAAGGGCACCAGCGCTACATGCAAGGATCATACACGTCGGTGTTGCAATGCCGGAGTCGCTCGAGCGTCCCGACACTTCCGATTCGCCGAGACGGAAGCAGGCGGGAAGAGCAGCGGGGCAGCCGACTCGGTCACGCGTGAGCTGGCGTGGATGAGGTCTCTAAGAGAGAGGAACAAACGCACTGAGCGCAGCCGTTCCGGGCGGGCAGAAGACTTCGAATACGCTTGCGTCGGTTTGGACAGCTGATCCGATCCGTTGACGATATTCCAGGAAAGCTGGCCGTCCGTCTCCTGCAGTCGCTGATCGATGCCACTATGGGATCAGATGGCCTAGTTGCGCAAGTCGGTCGTCGCCGCGCTTTTTTTTTTTAATTTTGCAAAGGGCTCTATCTCCCTCTACCGATCGTCGCACAGAAGCAGCGACAGAATTTCCGCATCGAGTTCGGCACCGAGGCGTCGGACCAGTGGCACTGCTTGCGCAAGCGCGGCCGTGGCTGTCTTGCTCTTTGCTATTGTTGCCAATCACCCAATGCAAAAGTTGGGAGTCCTACGATGCGAGGAACGGATCCTTAAATTTAGAAACTTGCGATATGGTACACCGATCTGCAGGCAGCATGCACGGGAAAGGAGGCATTGTGCCGCGACCAGAAAAATAGCTTGCGGGGTTTGGCGTACCGTTGCGTATACGTTGTCGACCTCTGTACCACTCTCGTCGGTCACTGAGCACATCGAAAAGAAAAATGGGAGCAACGGCCACCAATTTTATTAAAAGCTGCACCGGGAGAAAAGTTGAACCGCCGCGGATGGGGCACGGATGTCAGCGTTGCGTTCCCAACATATCCCTCTTCCCCCCTATTTTTTTCGTCACTCTAGGCTTGGTTACGTTGACGTCACAGAGAGCGTCCTTTTCCATTATGGACAACGAAGGTCGCACGGCCGTTGCATTTCTCTATATATAGCCAGGCGGACAAACCTTGGCCCTGAAAGAGAAAACGATTGCCCCTTTCGGACGTCGCAACTTCGTCGTTTTACTTCTTCAAAAGGCAACGCTGTTCTTGCTGTACTAGGGTTTGCTGAAAAGCGAACGTGAGTATGTCACGTTCTCCACGTAGAGCAGACTGAGCTTGAGATGCTGATATAGGTCGCCAAGGTAAATGTACTCGACGGCTTACTCTCGAGAGCCATTTAAGTGTTTACTATCGCCGACGCACTCCAGCCGTTACTGATTGATAGTTTGCTATCTTTCTGCTTGAGGTGAATGAGCGACGAGAATTGCTGCTTGGCTTTTGCTTTCCTTACGACGGTGTCGTATAAAAGCTCCGGTTGGCCATTGCTTTTCGTATAGGTTTCAGGGGACGACCTGTACATGTTTTTTTTCTGTGAAAGTGGTTTCCAAGCCTGCTTATGGTAAACGCAAAGTTACAACATTGATAAATATGAACCCGGCTCAGTGCCGTGCCAGCATGAGACGTTGACCTTGCCACTACAGGCGCTAGGCTGACCATGCACGCAGCTACACGCAGCGTGTCACATTGGACGCTGCGAATAGCAGCGTTTCTTGATGATTCATTCATTCATTCATTCATTCATTCATTCATTCATTCATTCATTCATTCATTCATTCATTCATTCATTCACTCATTCATTCATTCATTCATTATTGTGTATTGATTCAACAAAGCAATATCATCACATGCAAGACGTCAACATAGCATCTAAATAACGTAAACGTAGTATTCAAATAAGGTAACGTTATTTAGAATAATGTTTCATCGCATAACGTCAAGAAGAAAAGAACATTATTAGCACAAGCATCTAAATTAAGAAGCTTAATTTCCACTAATTCCCACCGTGCGTTGGATCTGCATAATTTTCTGATTGTAGTGTTTTCCGAACAACTCACGGAACATGCGTTTGAAATTGTAAGAGACAAAATTTTCAAAGCCAGTGCAGAGAAGTTAAGTTTGATTCCCTTTCGGGCAACGGAATGGCCAACAGTGGTGTAGGTAAGCGAATTTGTCAGATTCACGGAAATAATGGTTAATAAACTCAAACTTGTTAAGTAAGGTTTAGTTTATTTTTAAACTCAGTTTAATAATACTCGGGCAGGGCTGAGGCATGCACACTTAGTTGTAATCCTGTGATTCCATGAGATATCCCTCCCCAAACTTGCAGAGAAATGCATTGTTTCAGGTATTTTACCCCAAAGCTTCCTTCGTGTATGATGGAAAAAGCTAAATGTGATACCAATGCATATTATAGGAAGCCAACAAACATAGGCACCAAAGACAACATGGGGGAAATTGCTTATACTGTTGGGACTCGGGGTAGCGTTTGGGCCGGTGATCCTTCAGCCAAAGGGATGAGTACGTCCGGAAGTAAGAGCGAGAGAAAAAAGGGTTTATTCTACATATTTACAGTGGCTCCAAATATGGAAGCCCACTCCATGGAGGAGCACTTTGAAAGTCTGAGCACATATCAGAACACGCCAGGACACACCACTGCACCCAAGGTGTCTGCTTATAAAACAGTCGTCTTCCCTAGTTGACCCTACTAGGAAATCTGATGACCTTGGTGCGGTCAATCAGAGGGGTCACAGAACTCCGCCTCTAATGTTGCACCCTCACCCTCGCATTTGCCGCAACTGCATGGCCATCTGGGAAACTGAGATCGTCGCCGTTCCCACGGTAGTATTTCCACAAAGTTGGTGGTTGTGCTCGCTTCCAAGTGAGCTTCTTCGTCATCGCGTCACAGCCGGTGTCGGGCCGCGTCGCCAGGTAGGCGGCCGCTGATGAAGGGGTAGCATCGGGGGAAGCACCCAAAGGATGCGCGCTGCCGATTTTGGGCTCTTGTTTGCCCGTCACCGTTAGTGTCGGGCATTGTCGCCGTCTGGGAGACACTGATGAAAGGGGGCTGCCTCGATGGAAACAACCAAAGAATGCGCCCTGCCGATTATGGACGCAACAGTATTCACTAATTGAATTAAAGAAATGGTAAATAAAGGAAAATTAAAGTGGAGGAAAGAAAGTCGCAATTTCGCCCGAAAGGCGAAGCATCAATTGCGATAGCAAAACTTT
>NC_051154.1:210282060-210333674 GCF_013339745.2 Dermacentor silvarum | reverse complement strand
TTGGTGAATATTTTATACAATACGGAGAGCAAGCGAATGGGTCTATAATTCTTCAATTCTTTAACGTTTCCCTTCTTGTGGATGAATATAATGTTGGCCTTCTTCGAGCTTTCTGGTACACTTGAAGTCGTGAGGCATTGCGTATAATGGGCAGCAAGCTTTTCAAGTATGATATCTCCTCCACCCTTGAATAAATCGACTGTTATTCCATCTTGTCCAGCAGCTCTTCCCCTGGTCATGTCTTTCAAGGCCCTTCTAACTTCATCGCGAGTTATAGAAGGGGCCTCTGTATCCTGTTCATCACTACTTCGAATGAAAGTAGCTTGGCTGCTCGGGGCACTGTACAGGTCAGTATAAAATTCTTCCGCTGCTTTACTATGTCATCGAAATTGCCGATGATATTACCCTGCTTATATTTCAGTGTATACATTTTGTCTTGTCCTCTGCCTAGTTTTATTCTCACTGATTCATGCTCCGTCCATATTTTACTGCTTCTTCAATCTTTTCCACGCTGTAATTTCGGATATCCCTTACTTTCTTCTTGTTGATCAGTTTCGACAGTTCAAGCGAATTCTATCTGACCTCTCTAGTTTGCCACTTTCATGTTTTGCCGTTTCTTTATTAGGTCCTTTGTTCCTTGGGAGAGCGTACCCACTGGCCGCCTTGGTGCCTTACCTCCCACTTAAATGCTGCTTCTGAGATCAACCTATAGTTACGGTTTCATTCATTACCTCTATGTTGTCTTTATCTTCCTGTTCTAAAGCTGCATATTTTGTTTGCGAGCACCAGCCTGAATTGGTCTAATTTTACCCTTAC
Source organism: Dermacentor silvarum (assembly GCF_013339745.2). Classification (NCBI taxonomy): domain Eukaryota; kingdom Metazoa; phylum Arthropoda; class Arachnida; order Ixodida; family Ixodidae; genus Dermacentor; species Dermacentor silvarum. Next base: position 210,332,858 of record NC_051154.1, on the reverse strand, counting down.
TGCGTACGACGGCACTAAACGCAAACTTCCCATACAAAGGCACACACACGATTGTAGACGTGACTAAGTTTTATTTTATTTTAGCTTCCGGCTGCCCAATCGCGGCGCGCGTACTAGCGCGACACACGCGTGGCCGCCGGGGGAGAAGCTAAATCACGTTATACGAAAACCCCGGCGATTTCAGTAATCGCCACAAGGTGGCGCTATGCTTTGGAGCGATGCAAGTTTCAGCCAGCGCTGCAGGGGTGTGTGACGCTCGAGAGCGATGTGCGCTAACGCACAAAGAACCTACACACGATATAGGAGAGACTGTGACCTTTATTTTATTAACGACGAATACGCAAATCACAGGTTGCGTACTAACGCTGACACGCTCACGAGGCCGCCAGGCTGAGATACGTCACGTAATGAAGGAGCAAACATAAGGTCCTGCGAAAAGCGCGGTGTGGGACCCAAGTTCTTTACAATCCTGAAGTTTAAAAACGCCGCCATTCTGACGTTTTCATACGACGCTACAAGGTGGCCCGACGTATCTGAAATTGTTGATCAACTTCCGTTTGTTGCCGGACGTGATCTCCTGGAACCTAGCCTATAACAGCTGCGCTGTAAAAACACCGACGGAGAGCCCAGCTTCACAAGAAATTTTACGGATCCGTATACTCATCAATACATTCCTGGACACAACGTAACTATTAATCATGTGGCAAGGAATAGTATGAGGGTGATTCCACGAGAGACCAACACGGGTCCAAAAATTCATATTTTAGATTTCATTCAATATTTTATATTTTGTGGGCATATCACTCGGTAGTACGAAAGTGAACTTGCATTCTTTGAGAAATGGATACTTTAGAAAAAAAAATATCGTAATTCTTCAAGTTGCACGCGCCACTTACATGCACCGGGCATTCTCGCAAATTCACAACAATGTCAAATACAAAATATTACGGCTACAAAGAATGCATTTTCTTGTGTAAAACGTATACGTAAGAAGAGTCAGCAAGCGTTGTTTGAGGCTTCTGTGCAAAACGGAAATGTTTTAGAAAAATTCTTAATTTGCTACACTTTTCGAAATTTGCTATATTTACGAATTTTTATCTACTAAACTAATGAATGTAGCCTTTTGAAATTTGGTGGGCTATGAGACCTTAACCTGTTTAACGATTGTGCTAGATATTGTTGCTGTAGCACAAATTTCCATTTTTACAGCTTGCCTCAAATGTGAAGTTTTGACGAAAATGAACACTATTTAAAAATAAAAATAAAAAACCCCATCGTTCATTTTTCTCAAAATTTCGTAAACAGCTGTCCACAGACACTGGAAAAAGAACATTAAGAAACATCTTGCATTATTTTGTTTTTAATGACAATATAGCGTGGTAGAAATGAGAGCTTCGCCGGAATGCAGCAAGGTGCTAAGAAATAGTGACATCGGGGTAAAAAGAACGTCCATTAGCCTCTGACTTGCCTAAACTTGGCCATGAGTGCGACACAAGGGTAATTTTACCATTATGGTCAATACTTATGCATAAAATACCATTTAGTACAATACTCATTTTCTTGAATGTGAGTAAAGATACGTCAACAGAGCAACCTTTACATGGCTCGTTTTATTTACCAAGTGTGCGTAGCTTGCAGCGCAGATAATTGCAGATTTAACGGTGAACTCCCTGCGCATGTACACAAGTAACAAAATTCACGGCAGGTAAAATTCTCTAAAAATTTCGTACTCGCCATGGCTCCGTCGGAAACGTCATTATACAGTATAACCTACGATACGGTGAAGGGGGGGGGGGGGATGGTGTTGGTTAGGGCTTATTTAGCTGGCAGATAGTGCCAGCGGTTGCTTTCTTCTAGCGCCCCTTTAAAAAGGGGGTTGAACAGGTGGAAAGAGGCGCGACACTTCCTTTCTCCGAAACTTATGTGTTTTGGGAAACATTACCTGTTCCGCGCACTCTTAAGGATATTGGTCGACTGTGCGAAGCCTCAAGCAGAGCGTTTCTGTTTTTATTGAAGTATTGGCAGGCACAGATGAACTGTTCCGCGTTAACAGGGAGGGGGGTGTTCGCGGAACTAGTTCTTACTCTATGAAACAGCGTATAGCTTCTGCGTGACGGATTCCTTAAACCACTCCTGGATGGTGAGGTGATATTCAAAGTGCTGAGAAGTCTTTATATAAGCGGTGATTCATTGGCACTCTTAATTTAATCTGCTGCATCATTGCCTGCAAGTCCAACATGTGGCGGTATCCACTGAAACTTGACAATGAAATGCCTATTGCTCAGCTCCTTAGCTAACACCAATGACTGTCGGCCAAACTTGCTGCCATACAATGCACGGGATAATTGTTGGAGCACCGCGGGCAAATCCGAAACGATGATATCGTGCTGAGAATGCCTCCTCAGTTTACGAACCGTTGCAGTAATGGCGGCTCTCAGACCAACTGATCCATAGGGCCAGATCACGCAGATCTGATGAAGCGAATCTAATAAAGCTTGCACTTAATAGGAAGCTATCGCTCGTGCCCAACTCTGATGCCGCCTATTGAAATACATGTAAAACGCAGAAACGATTTCCTGAGATAACCACTGGGCCGATTTTACTTAAATTTGTTGCACATGAGAGAGAAAGGTAAATTCTAGTGACTGTCGGACGCGAAATGTCGATTTCTGGCCTTCATTACTTAACTGTACTTTTCAAGAATTGGTAAGTTTGAAAAAAATGGAAGCACGAAGTTTACAAATTCGTAGCGCTGCACCTATATAAAAGATATCGTAGACCTGTGAACGGCATCTATTAGAGCATTCAAAGCAGACAAATTTGATATGCCAATTTATTTCTTACGTGAATTTGTTACATTGTTTACAAGGATTTTGCACAAGTTCTACACACAAAATAGTAGTCTATTTTAAAGCCATGTAGAATATAGCAATTTTGTACACTTTAGACTTTCTATTCGGTGCAGTTTACAAGATTGTGATATCATGTTGCTGCGTTAGAGTTGTAAATTTGATAGTTTCATTTTCTGAAGCTCTGCTATTTTGTCAATTTTATTAAACAGTTGACGACTTAAATAAAAAAATCGCAACCAACAGCCACTAGAGTTTCACTTTTCTTTTAACTGCAACAAACGTCATCAAATGTGGTGCAGTGGTTGCAGAGAAAAACGAATTCTCGTTTTACATGTATTTAGATAGGAGCACCCAAGCTAAAGCTTCCTCTTAAGGCGGCGGCCACACCGCCAGCAACTTTCAACGTATTTCGCTTTACCACCTGTTTGCCACCGCCTCACACGGACCCACTCCCCATTCTACTACACACTACCAACTCGTTCAAAAGAGACGATGTTTAGAAGAGCATCATCTGAAAGCACTAACAAAATATGGGCGCGAATGATGGCCCAGTAGCACAATTTACGTCAGAAAGTTAGGCATTCGAGAACTGCGTGCTTGCAATCATAATACTAGTTTACAAAAACTGCCCTTGTGTTGCAATCATGGCCAAGTTTAGGCAAGTCAGGGGCTAATGGACGTTCTTTTTACCCCGATGTCCCTATTTCTTAGCACCTTGCTGCATCCCGGTGAAGCTCTCATTTCTACCACATATATTGTCATTAAAAACAAAATAATGCAGGATGTTTTTTAATGTTATTTTTCCAGTGTCTGTGGACAGCTGTTTACGAAATTTTGAGAAAAATTAACGCTGGGGTTTTTTTATTTTGATTTTTAAATAGTGTTCATTTTCGTCAATACTTCACATTTGAGGCAAACTGTAAAAATGGAAATTTGTGCTACAGCAACAATATTCAGCACAATCATTAAACAGGTTAGGGTCTCATAGCCCACCAAATTTCAAAAGGCTACATTCATTAGTTTAGTAGATAAAAAATCGTAAATATAGCAAATTTTGAAAAGTGTAGCAAATTAAGAATATCTTCTAAAACACTTCCGTTTTGCACAGAAGCCTCAAACAACGCTTGCTGACTCTTCTTTGCGTATACGTTTTACACAAGAAAATGCATTCCTTGTAGCCGTAATATTTTGTATTTGACATTGTTGTGAATTTGCGAGAATGCCCGGTGCATGCAAATGGCACCTGCAACTTGAAGAATTTCGATATTTTTTTCTCCTAAAGTATCCATTTGTCAAAGAAGGCAAATTCACTTTCGTACTACCGAGCGATATGTGCACAAAATATAAAATATTGAATGAAATCTAAAATATGAATTTTTGGACCCGCGTTGATCTCTCGTGGAATCACCCATGAATCTGTCACGTCTACCGAAGAGGCCTTCAGAAGCCAACGTCGGCGTGGGCCTTTACAAATTCAATCACCTGATCAGAATTTTTTACCGGAAATGGGTAACGCCCCTTTCTTAGCGATTCGGGTTTTGCGTCAATTCCTGCGTGCGGAAATGATGGCATTCTTTAGAATTCCGTTATTCAGTATGTCTATTCCTGCGAGCTTTTCGGGATGATTCCACTTTTACGTGAAACACAAAGTTTACGCAGTCGAAAATTTTGTCGTAGTTTGTCTTTAAGATACATTTCCGGCTGAGTGCTCCAAAAGTCGAGAGCGCCTGAGAGGAGTGGAGCACAAGTCTCTTGTGTTTTAAAGCGCTAGCTTTTCTTAGCTAGGTACTGAGTTTTGTGTTGGGGGCGTTTTCCCTGAGAATTCCTTTCTGATTTCTCAGACCTCCTCCGCTCTCCTTTCTCATCAGTTGAAGCGCACGCGATGGCACGTGCGCTTCCGCTAATGAGAGAGGCGAGTTCAGTTACGTGACGCAAAGTTCCCTGCAACGTCACCAGATGGTGTTGCCCTGAATTCGCGCATCAAGGGTGGTGCAACCCACCGATTGCGCCCGTAGTACAGTGGAAGTTTTGCCGCGATGCAAGCAAGCCTCGCTAGCACCTCTGTGAGTCAGTGACAGCGCGTGCGTTTGCCACCACGTCGCGTTAACCAGATAGTGTTTGATATACAGCGTGCGCCAGTGTATGCTTAGAAAGTCGGCGAGTCGAGCACCGGAGAGGAGCGTAGTAGTTAAAACCAGAATGCTATAAAACATCCTTTAGACGGAAATGTCATAGAGGAAGCACGAACTTAAAACCTATTAGTTATTCAGCGATCTCCGATCGGGAGCGAAAACGTCTAATCAGCACACTAGAGCTAAGGCTTAAACATTCGCGTTAAACGCCCGTAAGCCGTCCTGTGAGTTTTTCCTGTCCTCCTCCCTCGGTCCCTCGGTCAATTTTGAACAGAGGTGACCTGAACGAAAGTTGAAGTGCGGATTCTCACATGCAGCTTTTAATTTGTTGTAGGGCAGGGTACAACGACACGGACATAGAATATATATGGAACAACACAGAGCTTTCATGTGCCTTCTATGTCCATGTCGTTGTGTTTTGCGCTGCAACAAGTTACATGACCTTCCAACAAGCCCATACAACCACTCTAATCGCATGCAGAGAATGGACGATCGGCAGGCAGTGTCCGAGTGGGCACGTTTCACCCCTGGGCATGTGCAATGCACGTGTGAGGCGCAGCTTCTGAGCAAGACCGAAGTGCAGACAGCAAGAAACAGTTACCTTATTGCTAGCTAAATAGCCGCCGGATCGACCCATAGCGCGAAGTGATGATGAGCTCTTAAGTGACACCCAAATCTGAGCCTGTGCCACTGTGGCATATGGTGATTGCGCCGGCACTGCTCTATTGTGCCAATCAGCTGTTTTTTCTTCGACCAGTTTCGCAAATCTCGCGCAGCCGAGGTAGTCTTGTGTCCGTTTTAGAGGAACAACGCGGTGGTTCACACAAGTAGACGTACACTGCCTAGTCCGCTTGTTGCTTGAGGATGAGTATTTAAAAACGATTTGAAAGTAGTGAAAGCTTTCCACGTTGCTTGTTCTTTCTTTTTTATATTTTGCCCGCAGCATCGCTGTGATGTATACGGTGCACGAGAAAAGCGTTGTCGCAACTTACTTGCGTGACATGTATTGTTGCGTTGGGCAGGCATGAAATCAGGGTCGAGTATATCACTCAACTCGAAGTGCGTTTTATTTCACTGAGTGATTTCTGTGTTTTTTGCATGTCACTCCCTTCGGTTAAAACAAAAACCTATAATTAAATTCTAGAGCTCCCAGGACAGCTTAAATCACTCAGTATCCACCGGGAGGAAAGGGGAACTTCGCATTGGCTCCGCAGAAGCTGCTCTGGGCTGCGATTGCACTTTAGGCTCGTATTTCGACGAATCGTTTGCCCCGCCTCGAAGCGAGCGTCCTTCCGTGTGACAGGCCACTTCATTTCAGGCGAACGTGCGCGGCCGACGCGTCGCGCGGTTGTGGCCTTGTTTCAGCTCGCGGGGATCGCGGGCCCATCGTGCCGTTTGGGGAAGGGAGGACGCGTTCGTCACGCACGCCAGCTCAATGTCCGCGGGATGCAGGGCGCGGACCTTGAGTGCAGAGTCTATTGGCAAAATCTTGTCGGGACCAGCCCAACGACCCGTGCGAGCTGCTGTGGCGGCTTCGCGCCTCTGAGCTAGCTAGTAAGCGATCGCTCGTTGGGTCCCCCCCTGCAATTTGTCACGTTCTGCGCCCCGCGATGAGCACTGACCGGCCTCACAAAGCGCTCGCAGTCCGTAAACACGGCCTGTGTACTTCTAGGGAGCAATTTGTGGAGTCAGTCTTTCTCCGACCCAGTTGTTTCCTGGAATCAAAGCCGGCAATCAGGGCATTGTTGTATCGCGCATTGTCATGCGATCATTATCGGGTGAATGGCGCGGTTTGGTGTCGTATATGTTCGATACGGGATCTTGAGAAACTATATAGATGCTAGTTTTATTGTCCTTTCTTTTTCTTGTGTTATTTCAGCCGTTATCTCCTTAGCGGTGTATCCAGAACGTTCGCCTTTCTTTGTAACAAGCGGAAGAAAACTGCGCTGTGATGTCTGTGTTAAGTCTCCGTGCTCTTTTTCGCCGAAGGTTTGTAGGTGTTTCCTTCGTCTTCTGAGTTATGATGCCGCTCCACGAATGCGCATAATGTAGCCAAACGTTATTTTCTGCATCAACTACGTGTCCTTTCATGTTGCGACTTCCTATCTTTTGTGCGCATGTTTCAGTGACAAATTCGTCGTAACAATGATTCTTCATTTCTTCACCTTCATTTCGTGTTTCTTCAAAGGAATAGATTTATTTGCCTTTTTCGCCGGTTTTCGTAGTCGGCGGCCGGACTCTCTCCACCGATGCAAATGCACCGGTGCCAAGGCGCTGATGAAATGGCACATGCTCCTGCGCAGTGCGGGGCGCGTTCATTGCCTAACGCCGACTATTTAAGACGCGCGTGCGTGACAGTTTGTGGTGTTTGAATGTTCGAAAGGAATGGTCCGTGATGGCGGCTGTGTCCCGTTTCTCCAACCACACAGGTTGACGGCTGCCAGGCGCGTTCGTCGCCAAAGTCCTCTGCGCGCCTCTTGTCGAGATGTGCTGTTTCTTCCTGCTGGCTCAACACCCCTTCGCCTAGATCAATTCTCGCAGCGCGTGAGACCCGCGTGGTATAAAGCGAATGGTGAGAGGAGTACCTGGCCTCCGTGGAGTAAACGAGCGGTGAAAGAAACGCAGGTGTACAGCCATTGTTATGTCAGCCATCATCATCCCGCTGTCGTCGTTCCATTGTCGACATGCCAGCTTGTTCATGCTGCCGTCGTTCGTCGCACCGTCGTCCTTCGCATCGTCGCCACACAGTATAGTTGACACCCTGTCATGTCGTCTAACAAAACATGTCGAGGATAATTAGTACCGCCATCATCGAACACCGTTATCGATGTGAGCAGTATACTTCCGAAGTATTGCGTGTGTACATTTGTTTTATGCGGTCTGCATAAGCTATTCGCTTACTTCGAAAATCATCTGCAATGATTACTGCAACGATGTTGTTTATTTTAAAGCGAAGCTTTGTACCTCTACCAGCCAAGGGTTCTGTCGTGTCCGTCGTTGTAAGCAAAAAACGATCCCGACGAACCGCTAACAATTGCAGGTATAGCAGTATAGCTTACTTGAATTCAGGCATTCAGCGTATAACTAAGCACTCGATTTCGCAAGATAAACCACAAAAACAAGCTTCAAAGTGATGAACCAACATGATGGATGATAAGGGCTTCGGGCAAACAACGGAAACAGGCTCGGCGCGGTCCGTAAGATTAGATTGCAGCTGTTGCAAAGCTTATGCAGCTGCTTGAAAGAGGGTTGACGTCATTCGAAACCCTTCCAGCCTAGTAACTGCTTCGGTTCATTTTCTAGACTACCCCACTATGGGGTAGTCTAGTAGTGTATATCACACCGATCATAAAGCAGTAGTGAACATTGTTGTGAAGTAAATAATAATAAAGGCCGTGGTTAAAGTTACGTTGTAGTGTGTGAAATATCAAGTGCGCCGCAGTCACCGTGAGGGTGGCGTAAAAAGCTTCGCTTTCCAACCACCTTCACAGGGTGGATTGGCGGGCAATTTTTTTTTCATGGATCTTTTCACATGTGGATCATAAATGGTCTAAGTTTGCTTGTGTTTTGTGTTTTGCAGTGTAATTGCTTGTGTTCTGTGTTTTGGTAATTCAAAATATTTGACATATATGCACATGTGTACTAAACTCATACACATAACTTTGTGATTCATGTGCTGTTGGACTGTATTGTGTTTATAAAGCTGGTGTTCTAGTGAGTGCCATATTTTGTGACATTATGAGCTCTTGCGCATATTTGTTTCCTTCGCTAGACAGACAGACAAAGAACATTTATTTTGTTACTGACAAGCTCCATCTGAAAAGCTCTATCGTGGGGCCGCCCCACGATGGAGCCGGGAGGTTGAGACTCTCGGTGATCTCGCGGGCTCTCTGGACAGCCCTGAGCTGTTCTTCCTTGGCGGAGCTGGTGACGCTAAGTGACAAGCCTCAAATATATGTATTCATGCTGTTGTTATTGAGAAGTTACTTGTGCATAATTTTCATACTTGCAGCGTACTCACATAGTCTTTAATTGACGTTATCAGAGAAATACTTTTACGGGAATAATCCGCACAATTCCTCTTAAAAGTTAGGTCAGCGAACGCCTTTCGCATTTGCAAAGCAGCAAGATCATGCCAACATAACCAAGCAGAGAAGGCAGTGGTTACCAATGGAATTCGAAGTTGGCCACACCCTCTATTGTTGATCCCACCGAGTTCAGAACGGGGCCTCATCAGTATAAATTACATTTCACCATTCTTCTTTAGTCCAATGCTGATGGTTCTGTGCGAAGTACAGGCAGTGTAGGCGTTGTCATTCCGTGAGAAAAGGCTTTTGCGCAGGGGCACAATTTGAAAACTCAGCCTTCTTTCAAACACCGGCGTGTTGTTGCTGTGGAAATACCCAGTGACAAGTCGTCACGGATTTATTTAGCAGTCAGCAAAGGGTCCACGAAAGATGCGGCAACAATCAGTATGTCATCAGTATACTACCTGACCTTTCGCCGGCTGGACCACTTGGCATCCGCAAGTCTACCCTCGTCTCGAAAGGCAGAGATAATTTCGCACACCGATGTCTTCGACCTGGCAGTCCTTTGGCATATCTCTCTCGGTGGGACCCCCTCGACGAACAGCCTGGTGATGAGCGCTCAATATTCAGTCGGAACGCGTCGCATCCATTTCACTAAACTAAGCAGCAACGCCGCTTTTTTAGACCGTTCGTTTGGTTCTCACATATATATCTTAGAAAAATACAACTGGCCAATCGGAAGCCCGAACTCATGACGAGCGGGCGAATATAAAGGCAACGCGTGAGGGCTCCATTCTAGTCGTACCCCTGAAATATAACTATTTACGCCGGCGCCGCAACTCTCTAGGCTAACTTTATTAGGTTACTTTTTTTTCTTAAGCGCTTTAATGGGGCACTCTGTTGGCACGCAAAAAAAAAAGAAGAAAACAAAGTAGCAGTTTCGGCCGAAAGGCGAAGCATCGATTGCGATAGCAAATTAGTAGACAGCTATACGAAATAATGCTAGTAGTTTTATCGGCCGTATAAAGTTCTAAATATTCGCTTACTAAAGGGCCGTTTATAGTCCGACGTAACGCGAGCGCGCGCACGCTACGTCACGTTGGCGAAAACGAACCCGTCTATAGTCGAGCGCACCGGCGGATTCTGACGCGCCCCGACGGGCCCGTCGCTGAATTGGCTCCTGACCACGGTGTAAGATAGAGTATATATCTTACACCGTGCTCCTGACCCATTCGCGCGTTGGTCGCGCCGACTGCGCCGACGTACAATGCATTTCGCGCGAAGAAATAAAGGCGCCCACGCCGCTTCGCTGATGGTTTAAAGCAGCGCGCGGGCTTGGGATCATTCTGCGCATGCTCCAAAGATAACAGCTGACGGCGCGCGCGTTGAAGTATAGAGGAGATGGCGTTTCGGCTGGCGCAGCGCAATCGGCGTAGCGTGGCTGGCCTCGAACGACGCTGGCCCGCGCGCCGATAACGTCGGACTATAAACGGGCCTTAAAACTAAATAAACAGGCACGGTATCACGCGCGCACAGGTAAACATGAACACATCTCGCTCGATGACCGCGGGAGCTCGTCAAAACGCTGGAGTGATAAAGCGCGTCAGCGGCAGCGAGCAAATTGACCTTCGCGCTGGCTCTCGCTTCAACACGAACTAAAGGGCAAGGTATAGTCCGGCGTAACGCGCGCGCGCGGCCACGCGCGTCGCGGTTAAGCAACGCCGGTGAAAAGTGCACAATCTACAGTCCGGCGTCACGGCGTAGCCGGCGTGCCCAGCTCCGTCTGGCGCGCTCAGCACAGCCGGCGTAAAACCCCCATATTTATAAAAGTAGCGCCATTCTTAGATCTTGCCGCCACCGCGCTCACCCCGGCGCTTCCTCCTCGCCCTCTCTTAGCCGCCTCCTGTCGCCCCAACCTCCTCCGCTCCCCCATTGGCCAATCCGTGTCACGTGGAAGTTCGCGTCGCGCTTTTGTATATTTTTTTCTTTCCAGCGCGCTCCGACTGCCATTCTCGGGCCTGTGCGACGAAAGTGCTGTACGCACAAACGGATCAAACGTGTTAGGGACAAGAACTTCGTTGTGATGGCATGCTGCTGCGCCTTAAGTTGCCGCAACCGACAAGGCGAGGGCAAAAGGCTTTTTTTGTTTACCATCCGGCGTGCGCAAACGCTTGTTGCACACTTGATATTTGCGCCGTCTCGCATCGTCGCGTTGCTACTTCCAAAACGGCATTATTAAGACCAGTTACTGACTAACGAAGCTAAATCGCGCCTCAAAAACGTCTCCGCAGGGCGCGATCGAAGTTTTCCTCGGATTTCCTCTGGTAGCGCGTTAGCTGTCGTCTGCCACGGCAGGCCCGACGCAGGCGGCGCCACTGTCGATATCGCGCCTCGATCGCGCTGGTCGCGCCGAGCGCGATAGTGGAACGGAGGAGGAGGGAAGTGGATGGCGCTACTTTTATAAATATAGGGGCTTTAAGCCGGCGCGGAGATAGAACATGTTCTATTTCACGAGGCTGCCGCTAGACCAGAATGCACTGCGCGCTGTAGGGGCAGTGGGCAGAAAGCAAAATGGCGGCTTGCGGCACTCGTAGTGAAAGCGCGGCTGTGGCTTTCTCAACGTCCGTGGACGATGACAACGCAAGTGAGGATGTATGCACATGTTTCGCTTCCGCTTTTGACGTAGCCGACGCACTAGGACTGCGATCTTCTCTGGCTGTCAGGACAAGTTAACGCCATGCCGCGAAGGCAGTCAAACAGCACACGGAGCGAGACCTGTGTATAAGGTATTTTTTTGTGTTTGCGTATGTAAAAAATCATGATGTGCTTTCTTGTCGAACTTATGTTTATATTTTGTGCATGACTGACCCCTAGGCAACTATGTATATTGGTTGTCTGAAATAAAGTGTCTTCTCCTGTCAAAAAAAAAAAAAAAAAGCGCGCAGCTCGGACGGCGCGGGCACATTCTGTCAGAAAGTGAGAATGCGCATGCGCCATGGATCGCGCGGCCGTGAAGTTGCGCTCCCACACACAGAGATGGCGCTAGCCTCGCGCGGCGTGTAAAGCCCCTATATATAAAAAGTAGCGCCATTCTTAGATTCGCCGCCACCGCGCTCACCCTCGGCGTTTCCTCCTCGCCGCCTCCTGTCGCCCAAGCCTCCTCCGCTCCCCTATTGGCCAATCCATGTCACGTGGAAGCACGCGTTGCGCTTTTGTATATTTTTTCTTTCCAGCGCGCTCCGACTGCCATTCTCGGGCCTGTGCGACGAAAGTGCTGTAAGCACAAACGGATCAAACGTGTTAGGGACAAGAACTTCGATGTGATAGCATGCTGCTGCGCCTTAAGTTGCCGCAACCGACAAGGCGAGGGCAAAATGCTTTTTTTGTTTACCATCCGGCGTGCGCAAACGCTTGCTGCACACTTGATATTTGCGCCGTCTCGCATCGTCGCGTTGCTACTTCCAAAACGGCATTATTAAGAACAGTTACTGACTGACGAATAAAATCGCGCCTCAAAATCTTCTCCGCAGGGCGCGATCGAAGTTTTCCTCGGATTTCCTCTGGTAGCGCGTTAGCTGTCGTCTGCCACAGCAGGCCCGACGCAGGCGGCGCCACTGTCGATATCGCGCCTCGATCGCGCTGGTCGCGCCGAGCGCCATAGTGGAACGGAGGAGGAGGGAAGTGGATGGCGCTACTTTTTATATATAGGGGTTTTAGCGGCGTGCGCATCAACTGTAGAGGAGGCAAATTTCTTCCACAGGCTGGCGTGGCTGGCGTAGCCTATCCGACTTCGCCTGTCGCGGCTGGCGCGCCGAAAACGCTGGACTATATCTTGGCTTAACGTTTAAGGGCCGTTTATAGTCCGACGTAACGCGAGCGCGCGCGCGCACACACACACGCTACGGTCACGTTGGCGAAAACGAACCCCTCTATAGTCCAGCGCACCGGCGCAGCCAACGTAACCGGCGGCCCCGACGTGCCCGGCGCCGAATTGGCTCCTGACCCATTCACGCGTTGGTCGCGTCGACTGCGCCGACCCACAATGCATTTCGCGCGAAGAAATAAAGGCGCCCACGCCGCTTCGCCCTTGCTTCGCCGACGGTCGCAAACAGCCGTTCAAAGCGCGCGCGGGCTTGGGATCGTTCTGCGCATGCTCCGAAGATAACAGCCAACGGCACGCGCGTCGGAGTATAGAGGAGATAGCGTTTCGGCAGGCGCAGCGTAACCGGCGTAGCCTGACCGACCGCAAACGACGCTGGCCCGCGCGCCGGAAACGTCGGACTGTAAACGGGCCAACGGCCCTTAAACGTCGAAAGCGCAGCGCATACGAAGCTACCGGCACTCGGCGAATGCACTTCGTCCCATCGCAGATCGCTTTGAAGATGAGGCAGCGCGGGCGCACACTTCGGCCATATCGCATATCGCTTTCAAGATAGGCGTCCGCGCGGCAGCTCCCTGAGAAGCAGCCGCAAGAGCAGAACGCCCCCCCCCCCCCCCCCCCCCGTCTCCGTCGCTTCCTGCCTCGCGCGCGAAGGAAGACCGCGCGCACTTCCGGCCGCCTTCCTCTCTCGCGTGCGCAGGATAAGGCTGCGGTTGCCGGCTCACCCTCCCACGCTAGCACTCGTACACATTGGCGCGCGGCGATAATTTTATCGCCGTTGGAATTTATACGGAACCTCACGGCGACGACGACGACAAAAATGCCCTTGAAGTGTCCATATAATTGCTATCGCAATAAAATAAGGTCAAGTGAGAAGGTAATTAGTGAGTTTTGTTAATTAGTTATATATGCGTTTGGATTGCATGTGCAATGTATCGTATATATGCATTGTATCTGGCGCAGCGCTGGCTTCGCATCTACGGCACGTGTGACGTGACCGATATCTGTATCGCACAAGACACATGGTGGTGAAGGAACACACCCTCTCCCACTTAGTGTATATATACACGGCTGTTGAATAAACGGGGACGCTTCCGCTCCCCTTGCTTGGAGCCTCTGGTCATGTCTCGCCTGCGGCACACCAGGATACATGGTATCAGAAGTGCGATTAACACAGACGTCCAGTCTTGGAGAACCGAAGCTTATAATACAAGATCAGCCCCATGGACTTCCTGAAGCCACCAGGCCCGCTGAGCTCGGCTGGTGAAATTTCCAAGAACTGGCAAGCATTCAAGCAAAGGTTCAAATTTTTTCTCGCCACATCAGAACAGCCAACCGGCAAGACTCGAACGGAATCATGCAAGACAGCACTTCTGCTGAGCGTTGCAGGCGAGGAAGCCATCGAGATCTTCAACACGTTCAGCTTTGGCGAAGACGAGAGCAGGAATGACTACGCCACTGTCATTGCGAAGTTCGATGCATATTGTGCGGCACAGGAGAACGAAGTCTATGAGCGCTACGTTTTCCGTACGCGAGTCCAGGCCTCTGGTGAGCTTTTCGAACCTTTTTTGCGAGACTTAAAGAACCAGGCACGAGCATGCAACTTTGGCTCTCAAATGAACGCAATGATAAGGGACCAAATTGTTTATGGAACTAACAACGAGAAACTTCGGGAAAGTTTGCTGCGGGACACTACGCTGAATTTACTGAAGGCTGAGCAGGTTGCTAAAACAGCTGAAGCAGCAGCAGCGCAACAAAAAGTTTGGGCACGGGAGGAAAGCCACATTGACACGATGCGTAAGGAAAACCCAAGCAAACAAAGTGAAGTGAAAGTGGAAAGCCCAGACATTGCAAGTGTCTTAAGTGCGCACGTATGCACCCGCCAAGAAGGTGTCCTGCATTCGGGAAAACATGTCGCAAATGTCAGCGCCCTAACCATTTTGCTATCCGCTGCAGACTATTTGCCGATATTGGCGAACTTCAGGGCGGTGAAGATAACATTGACATTCTGGACGTGTCAAGCTGCGCAGCAAGCCAACACGACTGGACAGTTGTCGCCCAAATCAAGAACGTACCACTTGAATTAAAGGTCGATACAGGAGCGCAAGCAAATCTACTACCTTTCGCATGCTACCGTAAAATTCGCCCCAAGCCTCCCCTGAAACCAAGCAGCGCGGTGTTACGTTCGTATGGTGGAGGGGTTATCAAGCATGATGGTGTTATTCGTACAGAATTAGCACTAGGTGACTGTTGCGCCATCCTCGACTTCTTCGTGGTGTCCAAGGGGCATCAGGCTATCCTGGGCTTACAGGCTAGCGAAAATCTTGGACTTGTGTCCCGCATACACGCAGTATCTCAAAACAGTTCTGAGGAAGTCGCAAAGAACTTTCGCCACTTGTTCACAGGAACCGGGTGCGTGAAAAGGGTCTATCGAATGGTTCTACGGGACGACGCCACGCCAATCGTCCAAGCAGCCCGACGAGTACCGCTGGCTCTGCAGGAACCCTTGCGAGAAGAACTGGGACGCATGGAGCGTGCAGGCATCATAACCAAAGTCACCGAGCCCACAGACTGGGTAAACCCATTGGTCATTGTTAGAGTAATTAGTGAGTTTTGTGAATTAGTTAAATATGCGTTTTGATTGCATGTTCAAGTAATGTCCACCTCTCTGATAACCTAGCTCAAGGACTAGAATTACGTTACCTGAAAGAGGCAATTTTTAGCAATTTCGGAAAACTTAAAAATAATCACTCCGTACATGAGGTGCTTGGACACAGCTCACTATACGGCCAAATAGCAGAGATTTCGTGACGGCCGGAAGAGTGACAGAATTCCAACGGAACTTCGTTTCAAGAGAAACCACATTTGAAACTGTAGTGAGGACAACAAAAAGTTTAAGTGAAAGCTTCAACAAATTCAGAGCCACAAAATAAGCATTCACAAGTAAACCTTGATTGATTTTACATATAGACTAGACACCTACAACACCTAGCAAGAAAATCGTGAAAATGCTCAGCACCGCATCAAATATGAGTACAGGCTGAAACCAATTCGCAGAGATAAGGTTGCATTCACAAATATAATTCGTAGATTGTTTATTGAAACCTTTGTCGGGCAGGCAACCAGAAATAAACACCTTAGCTATGTGGTGCGCTCCATAATCGTGTCAGTGCGGATATTGGAAATCTGCAGTTCTCTTGTCGCTAGGGCCACTTGATTCTTCGGTCCTGTATTCGAAACGATGCGGTGCCATGAAAAGCAGTCTCGTGCCTCGTAGGCGGCAAAAAATCGAGAGAGAGATAGCTGACTCATATTACCGACGTAGGCTGACATCCATGTAGCTTGGCAGAAGAAGCGAGGCGCACGAAAGCTTTGCAATCTCGGCACGGCGAAGCGGTGGTGCCGAGGATACGTTTTTCTTATTTTTTCCCCTTTCATTGTTCGCAAGCGAGCAAAGAGAAAAACGTACTTTGTTCGAGGCGCGTGAGAGTAAGATTCAGTTTTCACTTTGCTTTGTCAAGGTGATATGGTTATACGGCGAATGCTGTTGTGCGGCAGTATAGTAAGAACACCCATAAATGCGCTGAGGGCAGTCGGCGCCTTAGTGCGGAATTAAATTAGGTGAAAAGCCTAGCCAACTTTGTAGATGGACGGAGAAATGATTCAGTAAAGGCACGAGTCATGAAACCAGCGACAGACAGACTGGTCTTCTCTGCAGGATGTACAAGACCGGGGCCAAATAGAAAAATGTGGGACAAGAGGAGCGATAAGAAAATAAAATTGTAGAGGGAAAAAGTCAGGTCTTTATGAGGCGGAGGAAGATTTAATTAGAGTTTAGCGAGAATTATGTGCTCAAAAAGTACAAAACACGACCGAAGAAGGGTGACACACTAGCGTTGCAAAGCAGACGTGAGTGAATGGACAGAAGCTTCAAGAGCAGAAAGTTTCAGGCATCACACTGTGAGAAGCTGGCGCGCGATCTTGTACGCGTTCCAAAATGGAACGGACGCGGTCCGTTCCACCGAGCCGCACACGATTGGTCAATTTGAACCGTGACGATCAAATTGACCAATCGTGTGCGGCTCGATGGAACGGACCGCCTCCGTTCCATTTGGGAACGCGTACAAGATCGCACCCCTGAACAGGTGTGCGACAATGTTACAGTTATTGCTTAAATGTGGCTATTGCGAGGAAATCTATACGCATCCATGAGAAAATAAGAAATTGAAGTATGCACAAGAGTGCAAATAATACATTTGTACTTGTTTATTTTTTCCTTTCGTTTCTTTTACTTTAAGGACGGACCAACTATCGCAAGACTACACTTGACATTGAATGTCCAGCGATTACAAACTAAATACCGTTTTTTTTAAACTACTCAAGCTACATTTGGTGGAATCAGAGGAGACTCTAGTTGGTGAAGTGGGACCTTGTATTGTTTTTCCAGCAAGTCAAAGCACATGAAGCGAGAATAACTGTCGTCCTCAGCCCCAGCAGTTTTTTATAGTGTCTTCAAGCTATCATGCATCGCGTTAAAAAAAAAAAAAAGACGGGCCATTCTGTGCGAAGATAATCAAGTGCATATTGTTCACAGTCGAGTAGAGCAGCCGCCAGTAATATTCTTGTTGATTCCATTTAATATATTATTTATTTGCGATCAGCTATTTTAATTATTGCTCTGAATAGTGTGCTGTCAATGAAGAATTTGTAGAAAATTGAAAGAAACATAAAACTGGCAAATTTCCAGCCTGGTACTTTTTGCCCGTTTATTTTTTCCGGGTGATAAAGAAAGCCCGCGAAAAATGAAAAATATCACGTGACTAACCATTCGCCCGCATAAAAAAGCAGCGCCCTCAAACATGATCCACTGGAGTTAGTGAGTGCACTCTTTCCACGACGTATCAGCCACCAGTTATTGACACTCTTTCCTTATCAACACCGAGGGGGTGTTCCAATTATGGCCAGCTTCGGAGACAGTCTACGCAGACAGCTAAGGAGTCAGCCGAGACAATTTCGAGGCCAAGTAATGGAACGCGTTTCGAGCCGTTTGGAAGAAGACGCTTCTGCGACGTGGCGCCACCTCGCGGCGACAAAAAGGAAGTTGAAAAACGCACACATTATTTCTGTATTTTAGGTATTTTCGCCTGCGGACCTACGAAAAACACGATGTGACTTACATTGAGGGTGTAGAAAGGCGTGTTTACGTTTTCGTGTGCGCAGACGACCTTCCCGTCGATACGGTGGCTAGATGGGTATAGGTGTGCCGACCGGCGCGTCTGGAGCGTAGTTCACCGCTTTTACGCGTCATGACGCAATATTGGCGCTGCGGTCCGTAGAACGGTTCCGCAGCGCGCGTCGTCTGCTATATGTATGCAGGAGGCGGGCAGCGAGCAAAAAAAAATAAATAAATAAAATAAAATAACGCCCGTATTGGAATAGTTGTATGTCATCTGTTCGTGTCAGTTTCAAAGGTGCAGAGCTCCGCGTCTCTCGTACGGTTTGCAGGTTCCTAAGTGATGTCGAATGTTCCAGGTCGGAAAAATGACCGGTGAGATTAGCGGTGGCATTGCTTCTCCAAAGAAGACCACCAAGGAGACTTACTGCTTCGCTGCAAACTGCAAGTCGGGCTCTAAATTTGTGAGAAAGATAGCGGAAATGTTCCTCTGTCTGACAGCGGAAATGTTCGCCCCGGGCTGCTCAGTAGCTTGCTCGGTATCGGCGACGTTAATGAGCAAGCCGTACACCGAAAAGCGTACGTCGATGAGCTCCTCGACATTGGAAATTTGCAAGCCGCACATGAGGTGCTCAGCGCCTGCGACATCGAGCACCGCTGCGCTGTTACATGGAAACGAAATGTGACTGTAGGCTTCTATTCTATATAGCAGGCTATGCAGCAAGGAAGTTCCTGCAAAGAACCAAGTGCTCCGATTGCTCAGGGACATTACTGAATTCAACAGAATGAGTAGGTAAGGGCTATTGCTCCCTTCTTAAGCACTAAAAAAACTGGTAGCATCGCTCGAAGACGCCTTCAAGCTGTGCTTCAGTTTAAATGAGTTACGAAGGAACAGTATCGCCGATTTTGCATCCTTTCTGCAGCTGAATCGTTCGAATTTGATCGGCTGTGAGCGGCACAAGAAAGAGCTCAGAAAAAATGTTGTGAAGTTCTATTCAATTACACTCCTTTATTTTCTTGTCAAGGGCAAGAACATGGCGCGCAAAAGCAACAGGCAGAAGAGGAATCACCTGAAGCGGAGGCGTGTGCTGTGAGTAATGTTATGATGTGGTGGACCAACGTTGCGACCTTGCTGGCGCTAGGCTATTTATGTTGGTGCGTCTGCTGACTCAAGCTATGAGAGCGTTTTTGTATTTTAAATATATTCATGAATCTAGCCCAAGACGTATTGCTTTATTTTATTGCAACCAAACAGTGAACCATATGCACTTACCAACACAATTCATCTCGTAACAATTTAAATACCGTAACTGAAGCAGCAATAAACACAATAGCTAGATTTCTCGAAATTGAAATAACATAACTTACTAAATATGACGCAAACATGTTTCCATATACCGTATAAAACCACTGCAGGGTTGTTTTATGCATGGAAAAAATGCATCTACGTATTGAATGCAATGGGCTGGAGCGCCGCGTTTACACCAATAAATGTGACCAATCGCGAAGCTAAAAAATTGACTTCAGCATATCGTGTCTTCTGAGTAGACGACAGTAACGAATTCCCTATTCTGGCTTTGCTACACGTATGCTCAAAACGGCATTGTATAACGCGTACTTCAAAGCTAGAGTAGAGGCAGCGATACTATAAACACGCTGCTCGTCTACACAACGCAGCCGACGTTGCGCGCAGCTGAGCCGTTATACTGTCCGCAGCGCCGCTTCTGCGTCATGATGCGGAGAAGTGGGGAACTACGCTGGGTCGGCACACCTACCCATCTAGCCACCGTACCGTCGAGTTTCCAAGCGTCCTGCTCAGTCGCCATCTTGTTTAGACAGGATAGTAGCCTCCATCGTTCTTGACTTCGATGCTGTCTTCGCGAGGCTGTCTATATATACTTTGACGTCTTCGTGAGAAATGGAACCAGACTTAAGATGGCCGCCGTCCGCTTTGCTGTCTACTTTGCCGTCTAAGGCGAGTATTGGAACACACAGCCCAAGGCACCGCGCTGTTGCGGGCGGGGCGCGCCCGATAAAGCGCCAGCTCTGCCACTAACTGATATGGAGCTTGTTGGAGGGTGCTGCTTTTTGATGAGGGTGAACAGTTAGTCACGTCATATTTTTCATTTATCGCGGGCTTTCCTCATCAGCCAGAAAAAAATAAACGGGCAAAAAGCACCTGGCAGAAAACATGCTAGTTTCTTTCAATTTCCTACAAATTCTTTATTGGCAGCACGGCATTCAGAGAAATTATAAAAATGCTAGTTGCAATTGATTATTAAATTAAATGGCATCAACAAAACAATTACTGGTGGCTACTCTACTCGACTGTGAACAATATGCACATGGTTATGTTTGCGTAGAATGGCCCGTCTTAAAAAAAATGTTTTTTTAGGGCGTTATCTGAATGATGCGTAAGCATTTCGTAGTAACGACATGGTGTTGAGTGCTCACACTCAACACTGCTGGCAATCCTATAGCACTGCTCAGTGACTGCGGTCATCTTGGCGCCACTGCGGTAATAGCGACAGCACTGCGGTGACACGAACGACTGCGGAAGGCGGCGCAATCTGAACTGCTGAGTCAAGCAAACTACTGCAAGTGACGGCGCCAGGTACGCGCCGCACACGCACACACACACACGCACACGCACACGCACACACGCACACACACACGCACGCACGCACTCACGCACGCACGCACGCACGCACGCACACACACTGAAAATCCCTCACACATCAGTGCCAAATCAACGATTTGAGACACGCCGTATTGGGGGAGTCTGGAATAATTTTGACCACCTGAGCTCTTAAACGTGTACCTTAATATAAGTACACGAGCGTTTTTACATTTCGCGCCATTGAAGTGCGGCCGCCGTGGCCGGGATAAAACCCATGAGCTCAGCAGCATAACGCCATAGCCACTAAGCTACCGCGGCGGTGCCAGTGATAGAGTGGATGCGATTATGCACTAGGTGACATTGTTTATAAGAGAGTACCGTTTAATGTAAGTCGATTTTAACATCAAGTATTGCCCGTGGTTGCTGCTTTATGGGGATCGTAAGTATACTTAGGTCCGCACAGTAGCCAAATCAGAAGTGCACTCACATTCGCATGATATCCGAGAGTGTGATGAGTGCCAAAATGGGAGCGACTATGTGCACGTGAGCTTGAACGAGTGGATCGATGCCAGTGCATGTGTGCGGTTGTGAACTTAACTATGGCTAAGTGAGCGTGTCTGAGTGTCATTTAATGTTTCTTAAGCACGACCACAGTTATGGTTACGTAGATGTATTAGAATATACACGCACCATCATCACCATGTCATCATCATATATACGCTGTCTCAGATGGTGGCACTTGATGCTTTGATGCGCTGCGTTTGGTGCGTCTTGTCAGAACTTTGTGACTTCATACACGTCCTTATTATATCAAAGCCTGGATCCGTTCAAGAGGGACCAGTTCTCACCGAAAAACCATCTACAACAGTTTGCAGCTATTCGTACTCACTAGCAAGGCAATATATTCATTTAGGTGCGCCGCCGGAAACCCCATAAAAGTTGCCTTTTTTTTCCTTTTCATATCAATAGCCTGTTATTCTTTAATAAAATTTTCTCTCTCATACAGCGTTCTCGGTCCGCCCACCGACAGCATGGAAGCTCTCCTATATAGCCAAATGGCTCTACTCGGACACGCACCAAAGCGCTTCGCTGCCTTGCTGCCTTCCTGCAGCCCTGTTTCTGGTTCTCTTCTGGGGCTTTATTGTAGATCCCCAAGTTTGGCGACGTCACATAAGCTCCAGCTCTACATGACCTCCGTCTAACAGCGCCCGCCATGCTTTGCGAAAAGCGTCTTTGCATTGCCAACTAATACCTCCTCCTTGTCTGCTTTTTGTGCGTTTGTGTCGTTTCACTTTTTATCGTTCTTTTCCAGTGCAGCTGACCGATGGCAAGGCAGTCTCGTGCGATGCATTTGCAGTGCCACCAGAATGTTTTTTTTATAGCCGCCACGCAACGAACAAAGTTAATCCTATGCGCCACACTGCGCCAAAGAAAATGTGCAGCGGAAGATCGAACGTTAAACAAGTGGCTCTACAAGTAAGATTGTGTACATTGAGGAAGTTGAGCTCTGCAGGTCACACCAGGAAAGTACCAGATATGAAGGGCGCTTTTGAATTTTGAAGGTAATTAGCAAACTCGATTCCATTTTCTCCAAACGGGTCCGTTTCTCCTTCCGCTTATATACGTCACTTTATAACTGACAGTTTGCTGGTGACCTTTGTGCGAACTATAAACATTTAAATTGAGAAATGCTAACCCGCAGTGGTACTTCGCCGTTTCTTGCTGATGAGGTTATTTAAAGTTATTGTTATTTAACATGTTCGTGCATTATCGAAACATACGTTTCGCGTCCTAAAAATCAAGATAAAGTGTCTCTACTCTTTCCTCGAGTATAATTCTTTTGCCGATGATAATATATGGAGATGTGTTTTGTTCAACGGAGAATTGGAAGTGCTCAAAGTTTTGTCGGAAGGTTAAAACGTTATGACCTTTTACAGCGATTCAAAAAAGTTTGCATTCAGAAGCTTAAACGATTGAGTCTCACCGTTCTTTAATGAGCTAGAATGCAGATGGCCAGGTAAGCGAGTAAAAAGATTCAAAACGTAATTGTCTTATTATAAGCGGCCTTGATAGTGAGACGGATGTTCCACTTTTGAAAATTTGGCATAAGAAAATATTTTAGCCATGCAGTTCTCATAGTGCTGCGACCCAGTTCATGTTGACTATTCCTTTTACCCGTTAAACATTTTTCACTCGGGGGTTTTACTTGCTAAACTCACGATCTGGTTATGAGGCATGCCCGTATAGTATAGGACTACTAATAATAATTTCGACCACTTGGGGTTCTTTAATCTGCGTCTTAATCTAAGTACATGAGCATTTTTGCATTTTGCGCATTTCATCAAGAAGTGTGATGAAATTCAAATTAGGCATGTTAACATGTGGTGAACATTAGTGAGGGAAAAAACAAAACCGGAAGTTTCGAATTGTAATTTAACGAGATAAGGCATAAAAAATTGTTTCACTTCTCCGTATTACCGAAGGGAGAAGTACTGCGTCATACAGCCCTATGAAGCTTTTAGCATAGCAACATTACAAGAAGCATAGAGACAATCCTTATACGAACTGTTCATAGAAAGCGTAAAGAAATTGTCCGCAGATATAGTAGTCGACAAAAAGTGTAACCTCGTATGTCTAAAAAAACTGTATATTACACTGTTCTCTAGGTATTCAGTTCTATAGCGAATCTATAGATATTATAGACAATTGTTCGTAGTTTGTGCGCAGACTTTCGAAATAAATTTCTGACAGGGGAGCAGCATTGAAGTCTCATCGGGAACCTCGCGCCCGATTCTTGAACTTCAGTGGAGCCTTTCTTATGCGCCTCTGGCAATGTGTTTCGATCGAAGACGAAAGAATTAGAATGGAAATTCTTGCAGAAGGAGTTCGCTCACGTCTACAGCTGCCAACTGCACTTTGGAGATAATTGAAAGCAAGGGATGGGGAGGGGGGTGGTGTTGAAGAGCGAGCTGGTAAAATCTGCATTTTGGCTATTTATTTGGTTCTAGGCATTTGCATCTAATTTAAAGTTTTCCTGACCATTTTCTGTCCGAAATGCTGCGTTACGAGATTATTCTTGAGAATGTAAACGTAGAATGTTTTTAATATATCGCAGGTGGACGTTTTCTTCCCCTTGACTTTAAGCAGTGCTGTAACGCCCGTCACGCGCATTTTTGATTTGTCATGTCTTCACAAGCGTTTCATAATTGAAAACACTTAATGTTGCACTAAACTGATGATATATGAACAGAAGGAGATTTTGCAGAGTTGAGGAGTTTTCGACAATTCCAAGGCGCTCGTTGTTCAAGATGTTTGTAGCCCACCTGCGCTTACTAAGTGCACGCATATTGCGATTCTCACCAGGTTTGAATACGCAACTAATAGCTGTCCTGATCAAGTCGGGATTGGACTTTCTAAGAAAATCTAGGATGGTTGGAAACTCTACAGTCATTCCTTATTGTTTCTACAGGACATAAAAAAGGCGCCCTCACTGCCTGTGGATTTGCTGGACAGGCACCTTTAGCGGGCGACTATGTCCCCGAAGGTGTCTGCACTATGCGAGGTACCACGGGACGTTCATAGCCACAGTTGTACCAATAGCATGCATCACGCACTTAACGTTTTCGATCTCCCGAGCCATGGACCTCTTTATTTTTTTGTATTGAAATGAAGCTAAAAGACATTTAATCATCTTGCAATGGTGACTGCTAGTCCTTCTCACATAATAAGACAGGAAACGTATAAAAAGAAATGTAAGCCTTCAATGCATTTCTTTTCGTCGGCTAACTTCCTGTTAGCACTCCCCCTGTTGCTCCGTTTGAAATTGGCGAGGCAAACATTTCACAGAAACATGCCAGCGCCGCTCTTCAAGAAGAACGTTAGGCGCTCGCTTAATTACACCCAGAATGGGTATTTGTGCCCCGAAATCTATTCGCGCTCTAAATCTTCCCGTACTTGACTAACGCCGTCAAATACCACAAAAAGAATTTTAGTTGTGTGGCTGAACATTGCGAAGCCGAATAGCGGGCTTATATTAGAGACGGCGTACTGCAGGGCACCGAATTTTGACCACCTGTGGTTCTTAACCTGCGCCCAAAGCACGCTACCCTATAGTTTTGTTTTTGCTTTCCGCCATCAGTGTTTAAATGTAGTACATATTTAGATGTCTATCGTACTTCTCTGTGCATACATCTGTCATCAACATTTTTCTCTCGACAAGCATCGCATCATATATCGCCATAGCCATCGTGACATGGCTGTGTCGACGTCTCACTGTGCGCATCCACCAGGCTTGGTGGCGTTTTCCTTTCGGCAAAGCTTGTAAATGATGTAATGCATGGACATAAATATTGTATGATGTTAAAGGTGTGACCTGTGCGCTACATGTACTACATACACATTGCATGAGGTTACAGGTTACAAAGGATGAAAATACATGCAATTGTGCGTGTTGTATTTGGTTGCATATGAATAATTTCATAGGGATTTGCGGCCACAAGCAGCATGTGCTAAGTTGTGCATTTTCCTGCCCTAGGTTGACTCGTGCTTGCCGCCGTGTGCTGTCTGGCCGCGCATCATCAATCACCGAGGCTCTGTATCATCTGAAAATTATCTGGGTTCCACAGCAAACTTCACTGAGCCTGCGTCGCGGGTATTTGGAGCAGCGCCACCTGGGCCTATAAAACCACCACACTGCATCGGCTCGTTGGGATTTGCGGCCACAAGCAGCATGTGGTAAGTTGTGCATTTTCCTGCCCTAGGTAGGCCATACTTTTCAGTTTGTTCAATTAGCCTTGGGCAATTTTTGTGGCCGTTGATCCCCCGTGCATGTGCCTTTTTTGATGTACAAATGGGTGTGGATCTATGCACATACCGCGCTCGCATCGGTTTGTTTGAATGCCGCTAGCCCAGTCACAGTAGGGTTGAACTTTGCCATGACAGTTTGCGCTTTATTCGCACACTTTGCCCCAGACCCTCATTAACTTTGTTGTGCATGTGTTTTGCT
Organism: Dermacentor silvarum; assembly: GCF_013339745.2. NCBI lineage: Eukaryota > Metazoa > Arthropoda > Arachnida > Ixodida > Ixodidae > Dermacentor > Dermacentor silvarum. The sequence continues at coordinate 210,307,168 of NC_051154.1, read as the reverse complement.
CTGCTCTTGCTTCGAGCTGGAGACGTGGAAAGTAACCCCGGGCCCAAGATCGAAGATGTCCTTACGTTTCTGAAAGAATTTCGCGAAGAAATGTCATCGGATTTAAAACAAGTGAACCAACAAATAGCAACCTTAAATACCCGTGTCACCGCTATAGAGAAAAAAATGAGTAATGTACCGGAAATGAAAAAGCACTTTGACGCCGTCAAGAGTTCTGTTCAGGAAGTTAAGATAAACATATCTAAACCAAACAAAGAACTCGTTGATGTTGTAGATGACATAAGTAACAGAATGAGGCGCAACAACCTCATAATCAAGGGTATACCCGAAGAAGGCCATGAAGGATATGTCGAACCTGAGGTCATTGTGAAGGAATTTTGTTCAGCTCACTTGAAGGTCAACGTTGGTGACATTGAACGCGCCCATCGTATTGGTCAGCGCCGTCAAGGTTTTCACCATCCTATCATCATTAATTTCCTCAACTTTAAATCAAAAACAGAAGTGCTGCAAAATGCCCACAAACTGAAAAACCTTGAGTCCCCTAGAGTATGAATAGAGGAAGACTTCTCTCCTAAGGTACAACTGGCTCGCAGGAAGTTGCGCGACTTTGCCAAAGGCAATCGTATAGAAAACGAACGTTTTTCTATTCGTTTTACCTCTCTGTACTTCAAAGGATCTGTTTACCGGTATGACACAGCTTCTAATAAAGTTGTTCAGTTTGTTGCAAGGAACCAACTTCCCAGTACTTGACCCAAACGAGCTGAAATGCGTAAGTTTACGTCCGCACATGCAGTCTCGTTGCTCTTGGCAAACTTCCGCAGCCTTTATTACAAAATTGACGCACTAAAAACACTCATGCATTCTTGTACCACAGATATAGTAATAGGTACGGAAACGTGGCTTTCCAGTGACATCACAAGCAGCGAACTTGCACTTGACCCATCCTTTTTAATCTTTCGTAAGGACAGGGACGGCTCTAGAGGAGGCGGAGTCATTATAGTCATTAAAAAGGTATATCAACCATGTCTCGTGAAAGTCGACTCTCCACTTGAAATAGTCTGCGTCTCTGCCCGCATTGGGCATGCGCAATGTGGTATTGGCGCATGCTATCGTCCACCAGATAGCCGTTCGGAATTTGATCATTTTTTCAATGATGCTGTACAACAGATTATATCCCAGTTCCCCAAATGCATATTGATATTAGGTGGTGACTTTAATTATCCAGGTATCGAGTGGTCAACGTCGACCTTGAAAACAAACAGCAACAGATCGGAATGTCTTCATTTTCTATAAACCTTGCATTATCATCCGTTAACTCCGCTCGTGCACGAACCGACACGAGGTGACCACGTACTAGACATTCTGTTAACAAATCATCCAGATCTTGCTGCGACGCATGTACTAGAACCAATAAGTGATCATAGGGTGGTGCAAGCTTCCTTTGCATTGAAAGCTGTCAAGCAAAATAAAGAAAAAAATGCATTCTCAACTACGCACGCGCTGACACTGGAAGAATGATTGCTATGTTAGCCTCATTTACAGCCGACTTTGCAAACACTTTTCAAAACAGATCGGTAAATGACAACTGGTGCTTCTTCCGCGATAAACTCAAAGAAGTTGAAACTATTTGTGTGCCAAAGATAACGATCAGCTCAAGGCAGAGTGATCCGTGGTTTAACCGCGAAGTTAAGAAATGCATAAACAAGAAAAAAAAGAGCATTCAGAAAAGCTACCCGAACAAATACTCCAGAAGACTGGCAAAATTACAAAGCCATAGCGCGCCATACAGAAACTGGAATTCTCGAAGCTAAAGACAAATTTTTTAATTGCATCCTTCCCAATATGATTAAAACTGACCCGAAAAAGTTTTGGCAAATAGTTAACCCAAAACCAAATAGCCCTGCTCCTTTACTAATTTCCGAAAACGGAGCCATGCTTGACTCGAGAGATAGCGCAGAGCAATTTAGCAAATGCTTCTCAACAGCTTCCACTAACGAACTGCCGCTTGATAATACTCACATACTTGAACAACCATACATTCAATTCGCTTTTTCTTCCATATTAGCATCGGAACATGGTGTCTCTCGTGCAATTGACAGACTTCCTCATAAGACCGGCCTAGGTCCTGACGGTATAAGTGCTAAGCTTCTAAAATCAACGTCGTACTACTCTTCTGTCTTGTTATCTCTAATTTTTCAGCAATCCTTAGATACTGGATGCCTGCCGCAAGATTGGAAATCAGCATTAGTAATACAGGTATTTAAATCTGGGGACGCAACAGATCCTAATAATTACAGGCCTATATCACTGACATCAATTTGTTGCAAATTACTGGAACACATCCTGTACACTCACATTATAGCCTATCTTAACGAAAATAGTCTGCTGCTCAATAACCAACATGGCTTTCGTCAATATCGCTCGTGTCAGACGCAGCTATACGAACTTATAACCGATATTCACATTTCTTTACACAATTTGGTTTGCACAGACGCCATTTTCATTGACTTTTCTAAAGCTTTTGACCGGGTGCCTCATAATCGTCTAAAACTGAAAGTTCGGAACCTACAGCTTGACTCTAACACGACGCGATGGATTGAGCAATTCCTAACCAATCGATTTCAAGTAATCTCTTTGAACAACTGTTTTTTCTAACCGCACTTACGTGACTTCGGGAGTTCCTCAAGGATCTGTTCTTGGTCCACTACTATTTTTAATTTACATAAATGACATCGCAACTAATGTTACTTCACAAATACGTCTCTTTGCAGATGACTGCTGCCTTGTATAACGAAATAAACTGCCCGGCCGACATCACTGTGGTGCAGTCTGATTTAACAAAACTTACCGAATGGTGTGACATATGGCAGATGGAAATCAACATAGCCAAAACTAAACACGTAAAATTTGCTCCTTTTACTCGAGTTACCTCTGTCCAGTATAAAATACGTGGTATTACTATGGTCACAGCTGTCCCCGATTTGTCGTCGGCGCGATGTCGATCGACGGGGTAGACAAGCTGGTTGGTCGTTCCGTACTCAAGCGAACACAGTGAAAAGAGTCAGAGTCGGGAGTAAACAAAAAAACAAGATATTTATCGACTGATAAATATACACAAGTTAATAAAATAAAATAATAAGAAAAACACAAGAGAGATTAACACACCTGAGCTTAATATCACACAATGATGAAGACAAATAAATACGAGCAATTAACAGTACATATACATATTAAACAGGGCTCGGATCTAATATACAAGAATAACACTTAACAGTAATTGACTAAAGCAAAGTCCCAATGAAAACAAAAAGAAACAAACGATGTCATACGCGTGGCCGGGCAGCAGCAGCAAGTCCATAAACCATGAAGTCGACGCACAATACTTTCCCGAAGAATGCTGGCGGCCGATCTTGTCGAGGTGGATGCGAATTGCTGGGCTGGGTTTCCCGGGAGTCTAGATTGGACGTCTTCTCTCAAGCAGGTTGAGCTAACTTGAGGTGAACTACCGTGAGCTTCGTTGCAGACGCTGGTTTGACGTCTCGTACGTCAACAAGTTCCTCGGAGTTCCGACGTGGCCAGGCGCCCAGGCGATACTGGACGGCACTAGCCCCCCAACGGCTTCTCAGCAGAACATCGGTTCAGCTTCTAGACTAATCAGCAGGGCCCAAAACCTGCGCTTAAATAGCCTCTACTTTCCCTAGTTCACTATGTAGGGAAACTGCCGCTATGTAGAGTTCTCCGAATTCAGGGCTCTTTGCTCCCAACAATCTTGGCCGCGTCCCTTTCACCATGGACGAAGAACCGCAGATTCTTCTCTCTCCCAATGTCAAGGACCAAGGTGGAACCCGGCATACCACGCAGACGTACACGCACACTTCTGGGTCCGTAATCGGCGTATCGCGTCTGGAATCGAGATGGCAGCCCGAGCGGCCACGACGCTTTTGACGCCCGTAATTCGACGTGTCGATGTCGAATAAATTATACGCTGCACAGTCAGGAGCCCACGTTTTTGACGCTCGTAATTCGGCGTGTCGTTAATCAGCGTCCAAACCATTCGAAAATATGCCGCTCCGTGACAACTACTGACACAGCATCTTCAATCAAATACTTGGGTGTCTTGCTTACTTCCTAATCTAAGCTGGAATACCCACATTGAACACATTACCACAAAAGCATGTAAAAAACTTGGTTACCTAAAACGGCACTTACACCTTGCGAACACAGATACCAGGCTTCGCGCATACAGTTCCCTTATCAGGCCCTTTTTAGAATATGCGTCCATAATTTGGCAACCCCATCATTCAAATCTCACGAACCTACTTGAATCAGTTCAAAATAAAGCTGCGCGGTTCATCTCGTCTTCATACTCTCGCTATCAAAGTGTGCCAGCCTTAAAGAAATCACTAAATCTCTCTTCTCTTGACATGCGCAGGAAATTAACACGGTTGTCGTTCTTCCATAGCCTTTTCTACAGCAACATACCATTTGCCCGAGCTCATACTCTTCGCGCTGCTCACATATCGACGCACACAGACCATATTCATAGAGTAAAACCTATATTTGCCAGGACTAATCTTTATCAAAATTCGCCTCTAGTTTTATCTATTGCCGAATGGAACTCACTCCCTTCAAACATTGTCTCGCTTACGGAATCATCATCATTTCACGCAGCACTACTAACCTTCTTAGAGTGTGTCAACCTGTCATAACCCACGTATTACGCTTGAATATTTACTTGGAACACGTTTTTATGTGCTTAGCATTGTATAATTTTTTCCGTTTCATCTGATATGTACTTGCGAAACATCTTATCTGTATCTGTAGTTCTCTTCGCGTTTTCAGTTCTCTTGCGTTTTTTTACGCTACCAGATATTGTATAAACATCGTTTTCGTTGTTGTTTTCGTTTCTTTGTATCTGTTTCACGTTTTGACAATTTTACTGTACCTCATAGCTTGCCATATTATTTATATTCTACACAGTGCACGTCCATTTGACCTTTTCCATCCCCCCTCTATGTAATGCCCTAACGGGCCTTTAGGGTACTTAAATAAATAAATAAATAAATAAATAAATAAATAAATAAATAAATAAATAAATAAATAAATAAATAAATAAATAAATAAACTGATCCACTTGAGCTCCGCTTCACATAGACTCTAACATGCATTGGACCTGCAAAATGTCTTTTTTTTTTTTTTTTTTTTTTTTTTTGCTGTCGAGAGCATGTATAGTGAACTGCAACAAATGGCGTTCAATACTATCTGATTCCGAGGAGGAGCATGACAACACTGTGCTGAGCCTATTCTACGGATACACTGCAGAGAGTATTACTGCTGTTTTGGCAGGTATTTGACTGGCATATTCCTCTGCCAAAGTTTTCCTGTAGAAATAACAGTGGACGGTGTTTTCTATAATAGGGAACTTCCTGTGAAATCTACAGCAGTTTGTAGAAATGATTTTTGGAAGCATGAAATAATCCGTTGTTTTTACAGGGCCATATAGAATACGTGTATTTCACAGGAATATCAAAAAGGTCTGTGAGACTTGCATACATTTCGTGATTAAATTTTATTGCGATTTCGCGTAACAAAGACAGCGCATTGTCCATGCTGTAACAGGTTTTCTTTTAATTTTCACCTATTTTTATAGAAAAGTAACATCTAATCTCTTCATTTGATGGGCATATTCAGACGCGTATCTAAAAATTAAGCAAACTTCTACTTTTTGGACGCTTTGGCAAAGGACACTACTTGAGCTAGAAAAAAAATGTTCGTTGTTTAATCTTTGTTCAATTAGGTTGAAAATTACAGCACAGCCGGAGGCAGCTGAAAAGCTGCCGACGTCGTGTCTCTTGTAGCGTACACGTTAAGGAAATCCATGAACCAAAATGAATAAACCAATAAGAAAGCACCAAATGTAACAAATATCTATCTGCTTTAGTAGTTATTAAAATGCCATGTTAAATTAGAGCAGCTGTTTTTCAAGTAAGCACTGGATATCTTGCTGACTGATGACCCCCCAAAAAACGAAACAGCAATATAGCGTTTATCTTGTCGAATAGCTAGGTGTAAGGCCCCAGACGCAAGCCCCATACGTGTTGTGCGCATTGTAAGTCAAGGGAAGGACCGCCACCTATTACTCTTTTGCCGCCCGTAAACCGCATAAAATCTAATTTTACGCGCAGGACTCTATTTGACTGCACTCCCTAACGCAAACCGCACGGTTTGCGAGATCGCGTCTCCCTCAGATTGGACTGAGTTTCGACCTGTTACGCGCCAGCTAGTCACAAAGCTGCTTGCAGGCTAGACCGACGTCAGCATGTGCGGAACATTTCGACCATTTTGTCCGTGTCGCCCATGCCAGAAGTGAGCACACGCCAGGTTTTTGTGTCCTCACGTGAACGATATTCCCCCAACACCAGCTTCCAGTACACGCCGGCTTGATTCCACAGATTTGTCGCACAAACGCCACAAAATGCCTGTACACTCTGGCGTACGAATTAACAGCACCCGCAAAGTGAACCACAGAAGCACACGGTCTTGGTAAACTTTGTAAAGCACCAACAAGAGACAAGGCACAAAAGAAAGGTCAAACACAGGACAGGCGCTTTCTTTAGCGCCTGTCCTGTGTTTGGCCTTTCTTTTGTGCCTTGTCTCTTGTTTGCGCTTTACAAAGTTTATCAAGTATGCACCAACTAGGTCCCTCAGAAAGTTCTTCTAAACACGGTCTTGGGTTGGTGCGCACAGGCAATGAACGCGCTAATGTAGGCTTCTGCCCGTGTCGCACTATACACAGACGTTCGGCACATATCACTTGCAAATAAAGACAATGCAGATCGCACAAATTTTTAGCATCAACATGCCTGGGTGGGGGTGGGTATTCTGCAAGTGTCCAAATAGTCCACTGTCCATTTCGTCTGCTGCTGAAGTGCTGATTGGCTGGGCTGAGGTACCACTGAGAAAGAGGCAGGCACCCCCAGGCAGTCTCCTTCTCGCTGGTACAGCTTCAGCCATTCAGTAGCAGCCGAAATAGACAGTCCACTAGGTAAACACTTAAAGGAGAACCCCCGTCTGCACACTAACAAATCAAGCGCAGATTCTCTAGGTCGGTGCCTCAAACAACAGAGCGCAATGAGCGCTGAAATAAACTAGAAAACGAAAACGCAACACGCAAAAGTAGAGAGCCTTCATACACGGACGCGCTCTACCTGCTCTAGCGGCGTAGGCGTGCGTATATGAAGGCTCATACGCAAAACGACGTAACTGCTCAGTATCGGAGGTAGCGGCACGGCGTGATCCGCAATGCTTATCTAGCCTTCAGTATCAGATAACGTGACACTCGTTAGCCTCCGGCGAACTTTTCTGATGCTATTCTTTTTCGCGCTTTTCCTTCTTCGAGATCGACGTTCCGCTCGCGTTTTCAATGGGATCAGCCGGCCGTGAACGGTGAATGATTAGAGTGGGCAGAGCATCGGGCGGAAGGCATTTCTACAATATCGCGGCCAACGTGCTGCCGGTCCTTTCTCCCTTCATCTTTTGTTTTTCGCGCAATGTCCTGAGGTAACAAAGCGCAAAGAAAGAGAGAGACAGAGAAAAACTTTATTCGTCACAGGCAGAACTGGCAATGTGACCTATTAAGCTGAAGGCCTGCGGAAACTTTCACCTTCGTGGTATGGGGATGTAAGGCCTTCCCTCCTCCCTCTCAGCTCTTGCCATCTTCCTCACCTGAAGCCTGGGATCGCCTTCTGCGATCAACCGACAGCCGCATAGGGTCCGCAACCATCCTACACGCCACAGAAGAAAGAGGAAGAGCAGCGGGATAATACGCAACCCTTTCAAGTAGCGTGGCACCCCACGCCTGATATTACAGCCTCAGGGCTATCTTCATGAATTTAGGTGAAGGTGCTGCATTTTATTGCGATAGCAATTATATGGAGTATCCAAGCGGATTTCTGCCGTCGGAGTCGCCATGAGTTTCCGTGTAAAGTCCAAGGGCGATATAATCGTCACCGCACGCCGTCTGCGATATGTGCGAGCGAAAGCATGCGACGGTGAGCTGGCAATCACGGCTCGCTCTCGCAAGGGGGTGAAGCGGGAAGGAAGCGCACAGTCTTCCAGTCGCGCACAACGCTTCAGAGGGAGGGTAGGGAGGTGGAGGGGCCGCGCTTTACTGAGGCCGCGCACTCCCGCCGGACGGGAAGGCTCCGGGGTGAGGGTGGGCAGGTGGAGGGGCCGCGCGCTTCCGCCGATTCGGAAGGCTCCGGGGGTAGGGTGGGGGCGTTCTGCGCCGTGAGAGCCCACCCGTGCGCATGTATCTTGAAAAAAAAAATAGCGAAAAAGAGACCAGGACGAAAAGAAGAGAATTTGCATCGATAGCGATAGCAAATTAGTGGACACTTATATAAGGTAAGGATAGTAGTGTTATCGGTAGTATAAATTCGTAAACATAGGCACACTAACTAAATTAACAAGCATAGTGTCATGCGCGCACAAGCTAACATGAACGCATCTCACTTGATGACCGCGGAAACTCGCTGTGAAAACGCTGGAGTGAGTCAGCGCAGCACAGCAGCGAGCAAATTGAGCTTCGTGCCGGCGCTCGCATCAATGCGATCTTAGCCCCGAAAACACAGGGAGGGCGGACTCTGCCCCGGCCGCGGACGCTTAGCAGGATACAGCCGCGCGGTTCGGCGCTCGCGGCGCAGAACGCCTCCCCCTCCCTACCCTCCCTCCGGAACGTTGTGCGCGACTGGAAGACTGCGCGCTTCCTTCCCGATTCCCGCCCTTGCGTGCGCGAGCCGCAATTGCCGGTTCACGGTGCATGGTTTCACTCGCAGACACAGCATACGGCACGCAGCGACGATTTTATCGATCTTTGACTTTATACGGAACCTCACGGCGACGCCGACGGCAGAAATCAGCTTGAAGTGTCCATATAATTGCTATCGCAATAAAAAAACTTAATTTCACCCAAAAGCTTAACAGCTCAATTTACACTGTAAAAACTGCAGACATCTGGCCTCAATGTCATCATCACGACGCGGCGCGACTGCGAACCACTCACAGAATTCTAAAAGTAGTTATTTCCCCGAATGACGAAATCAGTGATATAGATATTTCATTGCAAACGCTCAATTCAATGTTTATCAGCATGTGTAACACAATAGCAGTAATATATATAGAAAAAATACAGCGGGTGTGAACTGCTTGCGTGATCTCCCATGTGAATAAATATATACCTATTAAAATTAACGAGCGAACCGAAACGGTGACTTCATTCTCCAACGCGGTGAATAAAGAACGAACTTTAGCGGAAATGAACTAGCAAGGTTTATTTATCACAAAACTGCATCTACTAGCGCAACACTACCAGGTGCCAGTTTGAGCAGCGGTGTTAACTGGAATCGACAGTGCTATATCTATATTTAAGCTGAATATTGTGACTGTGCTTTGAAAGCTATGGCTATGAAGAATTTCTGCAGTCTTGTAGACGCGCTTTATGAAAGAAACTTAAGCCCATTACCCAAAATTGGTGCTTAACGAAGAAAAAAAGTATACATAAATACACGGGATCCTGTTTCTGTAGGCCGCTGCATCGCACGGCATAAAATAGACACACTGACGCGCGCCATGCTTCAAAAGTAGTTGTGGCTGTATGAAGTACATATAAGAATGCCTCAAAGGAGTCGCAGTAGGTTCAAAACTTTCGGGTCAGGTAGGCGGACGTTTTATTTCAGCAAGTGAATACCTTTACTAGAACGCCAAGCAGTCAGCTAGGCGAGCATGTGTCTTTCACTTCTTATTAAAGTTATAGCACCTCTCTTTCTGAGTGGACATGTTAGCACACATGCCTTCGCTATGTTGAAGGTGTTATTTTTGCGATTTGGGAACACATAAGTACTCAGAAACAGCCACTAATATTGGAAAAAATGCGCGGGTTTATGCGTTGCCGATTTTAGTATTTTTATGTCAGTTAAATTTAAATTAAATTAAGGAGTAATACGTGCCAAAAGCACGATATTATGAGGCATGCCGTAGTGGGGAAATCCGGATTAATTTTGACCATCTGGGGTTGTTTATTGTGCACCTAATGCCCGGTACACGGGCGTTTTTGCATTTCGCCCCATCAAAATACGGCCGCCGTAGACGGTATTTTATGCGCGACCTTGGGCTTAGCAGCTGAACGCCACAGCCACTAAAATACCGCGGCTGGTTTTCATGTCAATTTCATGCTCAGTCGAAATGGTCCTGCCTGCCATTTGCCTGGAAGCCAAGAATCAGCAACTTACAGACGATAAGTAGCACACTGTTATTCAGCGGTTCCAGCCGATCAATCACGTTTACGTACTGCCTTAGCACAGCTTAGATGGAATGCACCAATCAAAGAATCGTACTGTAGCGCAAAACTGTTTGAATTCGGCAACTGACAGAGCTGGGGTGCTATACAGGATGCCCCGAGTTTGGCGAAACTCGGGATCTTCACGAGCTCTGGCGACGCCCCAAGATGAAAGAACTAATGGTAACAAGACAAAGTTTGTCCGTCGGCACGCCTCCAGTTTCATTGGTTTATCTAGATTCACTCTGGGTGGCTGTCATCCATTCGGCGTTGCCATATGGGCGGTCGACAAACTGGGGCTCACCCTCACCCGCCAAAATGCGATTGCTGCGCTGTCGTTACGATATCCATCAGCGATCGCTGTTAGCTCAACAGTAGAGGCAATCGGCAAGCACATTGGAGTGAGCACACTCAAATTCTGCGTACATGCGCACGGAGGCACCTTCACTGGGCAAGCGGTGACAAGCGACGAATTGTGTCGCTGGGCAGCACGCTCTTGTTCGCAATGCATCGCGGAGACTTCGCACACGCAGATAAACTGGTGCATTTTCACTGTGCTGCGTCACTACGGACCCTAGAATACCGCACAGCCATTTTGCAGCGACAGCCGTTGCTCCCGTCTCTATGGCTAGAGTGTCGTTTCAGTTGGTAAAGCCAGTGAAGCCCTTGCGGTGAACAGCCATGCAGCAGCGCTGCGCTGCCATTCCCCTAATAGACAGGGAATGGGCAGATCATTGTCATGACTGACTTTATCGAACATAGCACTGCAGCGCCCCTGGCGACTGCTCACCGCATGAACTCCCTCGCGCGTGCGACCCTCTAGAATGTATCCGCTTTTAACCTTTCGCCTCACTGTCGCCACTCGCGGCAAAAAAGTGCAAAATTTAATAATTCACTCGATGTCCGTTTGTCATCACAAATTTAAAGCATTCAAAACAAAAAAACCGATACTTAAAGAAGTAACATATTCGTTATTTTATTTGTTGTATTTCAAAGTATTCGATTGAGGGAAAGTGTAGGTGCAAGAATGCACCGCATGTGCCCTGTTCGCATTCGACGGAGGATAGAATGATACTGCCCGAAAGAAAAGGCACGCCCTTGACGCCCCCGAGAAAGGCGGGGCAAGCGGCTCACGGCAAGTGTGCAGATAGACAGCGGGACAGTGACGGTATTTCTAAATTGCGATAATACGTTGATAACAATACGCGCCGCTGGCGAGTTTTATTGCGCAGTCCTCTGTGCTTGAAGCACGGAAGCACTGCGCCGCGCAGAGTGCGCTCATGTTGTCATACGCGGCTTTATCTTGACATTTCTTTTTGCCTGATGTTATTCCACGTTCCTTGCTATCTTCGTTCAGTGACTGCCATCGAGCAAACTCGGGTAAAACTCGTGCGAACGGAGAAACTCGGCGCAACCTGCATAGCACCCCTGGTAGTCGAATACACTACAAAACGCAAGGGAAAGCAAACAGCCGAGGGGCAAATATCGATTGTACACATTTGGCGAGGTTCTTTTAAATTGTCACATTTGTTTGATGGTCACGAAGCTTGTTGAAATCGCGAATGTAATCTGACTTTTTTCTGTATTTTTTTGCATGGACCTCCTGGAGAGATCGATAGAGACATTGACTTGCCAATCGAAAAGATAAGGAGCGATGAGACTTAAAAAAACAGTCAGCCCTTCCAAGGGGTGGAGATGGAAGACCAGCGAAGCTGTAATATGGTGAGAGTTATGTATTTCCAATTATGACTATTAAGATGTGATGGTGTAATTGGTTATTTGAACTATTAAAGAATGATAAATATATATGATCCGGTGGTTTTCATTTATTTAGTGACCACGGGAACCATGGCCTTATGGTCGCTATGGTACACCGACATAGGGTGTACGGCAAAGGTTGGCACGTTCTTCATAAACACGCCACCAACGCCACGCGAGTTTGTTGTGAACGCGGGCGAAACGCCGCCGCCGTCGACAACAGTTCTGCGCGTTGCTGGTGCTGCTACATGTCCAAGTTTAAACAGCTCCTCAGAATTTTGACAATGACAGCCCATAAACAAATGTCATGAAACAAAACACCGGCAGCGCATGCCTTCTATATTAAATCTTCTCTGACTGACCTAATAAAAGTGCGAAACAAAACGCCCGGTCGCAAGATACGCATTTGCTGCCACAGCTAAACGTCGCCTCCCCTCCCTCCCGGCCCCCCACGGCCTTTCGCGCGACGGAAGAAGTCGCGCTTGCTCTCCGTCGTGCGTTCGCTCCCCGTGAAAGCGCGTGTCCCTCGCGTGCTTTCACTCGCACATACAACATACGGCCAATGAGAGTTTTTTTTTTTCTACACGCGGACACGATCATCGGACACTGAGCCCTTAAGAGCTTCGCTGTAAAATTATGGTGCCGCTCGTGGAGCAGGAAGTATTTCTACCAGTTACCTATAGGCTTGGCAGCCGCGCTATGCTACACTAGAAGTTGGTTACTCGTGAACAGGGCGAGCAGAGGACGTCCTTTGGCCTGCACTAGCCTGTTTTTGGGGCCCCTCTCCACTGCCTTTTGATATGCAAATACGAACGAATTTAAATGAGTCACGGGTTTCGCGTCTCTCCGACGCGGTCACTCCCCTCCCTCCTCCCTACACACAAACTTTTCTTTTTATTTGCCCTCCACGGAATTTCACTCATGGTATCCGTAATCGAATATCAAGATCTGTGACTGTCCCCGCCAGAATGAAAACATGCGGCACATTTGTGGAACTGATCAACATTTTGGAAGTCAGTTTCCTCGAGATTAAGAGGAACTTGGAATAAAAGAAAAACTTAATAAACGTTAAAACCACACGCCAATGCGTGGCGAGAGAGACGCCTCTGAATTCCGAAGGGGATTATACTCTGCGCGCCAAAGCGTTACCGTAAACCTATTTCCGCGCACTGCTTTCCAATGGTGCGCTCTCGGCTTCTCTACACCATTGCGCGCGATACCCGCTCTGTAATTTACATACCACATGCTTTTCACTTAAAGAGAAACTTTAACTCTAGTCAAAATCAATCCTATCCGTTCAAAAACACGAGACACGCGCTAATCTCGTCAGGAGGCAACCGCTAAAACAATTGCTTTTCAAATTCATTGTTTTGAAGAAAGTTTGAGTGACCGTTCGAGTGACCGAATTTTCAGTCACACCATAAATGTCAAAAAAAATTGTAAGACATACTAAAGACTTGAAACAGCAAGGTTACAGGAGCCGTAATAATGGGTAACAGAGCTATCGCAATTCTCGGGCGACCATGAGCTGATGCGTTGCAGGCTCAGAAAGCATTACGGGTACTGCTACATGTTCTGAAATAGATTGGGCTCAGTGACTGTCTGTATGCCTTACGCACGCGCGCAGCTAGTGCTCCGTTGCTTTCTCCTTTTATTTTTTCTTATCCTCTTATACTCTGTCCCCTGTGCGCAAACCAGATGCACGTCTGGTTAACCTCCTCATCTTTACTTTCTCTGCCTTTGTCATCCTATTTTGACTAGCATTTCTGAAGCCACAAGCAGTATTCATCCATAAGTTTTTCTTCCGTTGTGCGACGACGTGCAGTGACGCGCACTGATTGACAGAAACCGCATCAACTCGATGTGATTTCAATGCTGAAAAAAAAATCAGCTCGCTTTAGGGACTCCTGCGGCCCTGAACTCACTCCTTTGTATATAGCAGCAGGCACCAACATCGTACAGTGCCACCAGCACAAGATTAATTGTTCGTCAGTCTAATGGCGCAACCAATCATCACGTAGAAGCCGGGGGCGCAGCGAGACTTCCTCTTTGCGGTGCGTCGGCTACAGTATATTGCCTGTTGTGGCCTCCGAAATGCCTTGCACGGGCGCGACCACTCTGAGTCAGGGTAGGGCGGCAAAGACCCCGCACAAATTACTTAGCGACGAAGCTGCACGATAACAAAGGCTTTGAGCATTCGGCCTATAACTGCCTCATTGTCGCAGGGGAAGGAGTCCGAATCCTAGTGCGGTGGTCCGGAATCTTTTTTCTTCGCCTTAGGGCGAGGGAGGAGCTGGCATTGATCAGGTGGCCCGATGATGATTCCGTCGAAGTAACGGAAAGAAAGGAAGGGCTGGAACCGTAAATCCTGTTTTGAACTCTCAAAGAGACGCTAAGGAGAAACACTAAATCATTCTAGACGGAGAAAATATTTTCAAAACTTTATTTTTATTAATTGTGCGGCGAGAGCTTCATTACTGGAAGTGAAAATGCAAGGTCAAAGTTTCTTTTCAGGCGTTGGCATTCTTTGGCTACTTCACGCAGTTTCCGGGAGCTATGTATGTATGTATGTATGTATGTATGTATGTATGTATGTATGTATGTATGTATGTATGTATGTATGTATGTATGTATGTATGTATGTATGTATGTAGGTATGTAGGTATGTAGGTATGTAGGTATGTATGTATGTATGTATGTATGTATGTATGTATGTATGTATGTATGTATGTATGTATGTATGTATGTATGTATGTATGTATGTATGTATGTATGTATGTATGTATGTATGCATGCATGCATGGGTTTTCCCGCCTACCTGGGTCGCTGCCTAGTCCGTGGGCAAATGGGTCGTGCATCGGGCTGCTGTGCTGAGGTGACAGTGTTCGAAATAACCATCGAACCTAGTTGAGTCACTGAGTATGTGGCTATGTGTACGTATATACGTGCCGTACCTCAGCGAACCTCTTTCACGCTGACATAGGCCACTGTAGGCGCTGGACAGGGTAGGTAGGGAAGTTCGAAGAAACTCTTTGACGCCGGCTTAGAGTACTGGGTATGTGCCACTAGGCCTGTGCTGTTCTCCAATGAAACTCTTTGATGCCAACTTGCGTAACTTGGTATGTGCCCGTAGGTCCATGCTGCTCTTCAAAGAACGTATTTGACGCCAGCTTGGGTAACTAGGTTTGTGCCACTGGGAACGCGCCGCTCTGCAATGACGAAAGAAATCTCTTAAATTTATCCGATGCTGAGCGGAATCGAATCCACGTCACAAGGGTTCCTCAAGGACAGCAACCCGACGCATTGAGCAGGCTGCGTCACAAATGCACTGGGTACTTGCCGCTTTTAAAGAACGCCTTTCACGCCAACGCTTTAGCAAGCTGCGCCGTGAATGCACTGGTTATTTGCCTCTCTTCAATGAACCTTTCGACAACTTGGGTTACTGAGTACGTCCCACTTGGTATGCCGCAAGCGAGGTGAGAATTCTCAGCGTTCGCAGGCCCCGGCGCGCCATGCATTTAGGAGGCCACGCGCAGACTTCGCGCTAGATGATGCCGATCATTATTTGGGAAGCACGAAATAGGAATCTCGCGGCAGTACACGCCTCCTGCATAACTCGTTTCGACGGCGGCAATACGTTGCGTCGCAATATTTGTTGCACGCTAACGCATTACCATCAACAGTCATCGTGAGATGGGTTCTGCCGTTAGCTTTTTTTTTTTTGTTTGAATTTTCACGCCGAAACCCCAGCAACAGAACGTCAGCCTGGCGTCACAGATTTCAAAGTATTTTTTCGTATTAGGGCTGTTGTGCCTTAGTGAATATATTTTTTAGACTTGCTAAAGAGCCTTTGACTCTTTTAAAATGCAATGTAGTCTATATTTGCGATAAATAATTCACTATAGGTCCGAGCAGACGCCGTCAAAGTGTATGACGTCACTGCGAGCTGGTGTAGGAGCTTCAAGGTAGCGTGGCCATCCGTTTATCACTTTTGCGTATTGTCTAACTTACCAAGTCGCTTCTCACGATAAGAGAGCCTTATGTTTTTGTACTGTAGAAGGATAGTTTAGAAATACAGCTCAAATTACTTTTCTCTTTAGTGTTCCTTTAGCTGTTGTCCGAGTAAATAACGTTATTTTCCTCCGTTGTGTTGAAACATCACGCATGGTGGCCTTGTGCGTCCACGCCAGAATATACATCCTTGCGCTTCTGCGAGTCAATCGATCGCAGACAAACGCACATCGCGCCGTAAAAGAGCAGAGACTACCGTGTTTCGTCGTCAGAGGTCTGACGACCGAGCACCGTTAGTCTTAAAATTGTATCCTGCACTATAATTTATAATTTCTTATATGTTTTTCCTTTGAACAGCTTGACTAATGTTAGCTGGGACACACTATACAAAGATAGGGGGATTACTCTCCTCGGAGCATTGCTGACACTGAAACTTGTGCAGATCTTCGCTGTTCCTGCTGTGTTAATGTTGCGCTGTTGTATCACCCTACAACTATGGCAGTAACCTTGAAGCCTGAACCGTGTGCAGCCCTTCATGTACGCCAAATTACAGTGCGCACTCCTCAAATATATAGAGTTATAGACCCGTACACACAGCACTCGCATGGGGCGAATATTCACACAATTTGTTTTCATGGCAACTAACGAACTGGGAGGCGTGCATTCAGGTGGGCGGGTGTGCTTTTCATGAAAATAGTCACCAACTAGACGATGTATACCAACAAAGGATCTTACGAGACATCTTCGTGTCATATGTGTTATATCGCCTGTTGGTGCATCTGTGGGACGCCCTGCCGCTTCCTCAAGCAGTTTCGGTAAATCACCAAGACATATCCGTATTGATTCCGGTCCACGTAATGTCGTGAGCCAGTTGAAAATTGACAAGTAGCGATTTATTCCTAATTGGAAGTATGGATGTCGGATCTAAGAGGAACCTGTCTGCCTCTTTAACGCTGCCCACAAACAAGATCGATGTGGTAAGTACACCCTGGCGATTCAGATTTTATAAGTGGACATCGCAGCCTATTCACCATGTGTCTGCTGAGTATTCTCCTGGCGATGTGATATCTACAGTATATCATGCTGAACTGAATGGAGGTGTTCTGCTTCATGCTGTAGTGGTACCCATCCTCAGGCATATTTCCAGTCTGTCCGTTTCCCGCGGCTTCCGCGCATGTATCAGCTAGCCACTAAGCGTGAGGGCAAGAAGAACAGGGCCTGTATTCCCAAAACTTTCGATGAGGACGAAATGAAAAAAAAAAAAAAAAAACGCCCGTGTACGGTGCATTGGGGGCACGTTAAAGAACCCAAGGTGTTCAAAATTAACCCGGAGTTCCCTACTGCGCCATGCTTCATAATACTATCGTGATTTGTCACGTAAACCTCCAGAATTTAATTTAATTTATTACCTAAGTGCCATCTGCTATCTGGTAATCGGTGCGCAGGCAGAATTTTACTTTTCGTTGATCTTAGGTTAGGCGGCAACATCACAAGAGCAGTGACAGCAACATGTGCGTTCTGACCATGGCGATACGATCACTTCATCGAGCACACTTAAGTTTGCCCTTGTCTTGGTCACAGGAGGGTTCTGCGGAAAGCAGGAGCGTAGTTATCTGGGCCCACAGATGTTTCGCTCTTACTGCAGTCCACATAGTTAGCACGTTGTTAAAGAAAATCAGTGCCGAGAATTACATCACGCAAAGAGAATTGATGAACTAGTAAACTCAAATTTCAGCACTTTTCCAATCCAGGAAACACTGACCGCACAAACGCCAAGGGAGTGAAGCCACTCTCTATCTATACCGCGAAAAGTAATAGAGCCATTACAAGCGAACATACTTTGCCATCGAGGAATTCTTTGAAAGCAAGACTCATTACAGACAGAGTTGAACTGTATTAAATGAAGACATCGGGGATGTGCCGTCAATGAACAGATTCACTTTGATTTCAAGCCTCGTAAAAATTGCAGTGCCTTCCGACGACGTGATCTCCGCTACTCGCGGATGCTAGTTCCTTCGCTGCGGCGGTGAAAGGCGGTGCCGCTGAGGACGACGACGCTGACGGGTAGCTGTCGGTGTCACAAACTATACGCTCAGTCGCTAGGATACCAGTTGGTTCTCTTGCCAGATATTTTTCTGGTTCTCCTGCCAGATATAGCCCTCGAAGCAAATTGGTCTACGGAAGTTAGGGGAGGCTGCGTTTTTCAGGCCGACTGGACATCTGTAGTCATCCTAGTGAGTGACCATGTCAATGACAAAATCGAAAATCGAGACATGTCCCGTGACACTTCAGTGGTAACGCATAAGGCTTACGGTTGATGACACGCTCCTCAATAACCATCTTGAGTCGTTGCGGGTGATAGGCAAGTTGATTCTCATTGCGATAAGTAGTAGTTGGGGCTCACTGAAGCCCGGCGCATCGATCATAAGTCGAGCCTTAGTAGTAGGGACGTGGCTGTCTCTGGCCGACTCCTCGACGCCCCGTCGCGGAAGGACACGCAGAAATTGACGACACAGTCTTCTCTACGACTTCTGGCAGGTGAGCGCTGTATAAATAGTCGGGTGTATGTGTCACTTGCATGTGCAGGCAGATCGTGCAACGTTCGTCCCGTTATCTTACCTGCCGAACTCTAGCACGATATGCCTCGTCTTAAGTTGTTCGAACATGCGACCGTGTTCAATGACGTTGGAGACCGAGTATAACTTCTCTAAATTTGCGAATGAGAAAGTTATAAACACCCTCGGAAAACCATTTCATAAGATACCCAACTTTGTTCTCTTCGAACATTCCGGAGTTCACCGTTCGCGCGGATCTTCGATATTGCCTTTAGTGTATATGCCATGCAAGTTCTGCCTAGCACCTGCACACATTTCAGTACAATCTCGGTTCTGCCAGTTTCGGTATCGCAACAGAACCTCCTGCAACATTCCTGAATCTCGGAAACGAAGCAACCCTACGTTATTGTTTCTTCGTGATTATCGAACCATGTGAATGCAGTGTCCGTTAGAAAAAGAAAAAAAAAAGACTACTTTTACAGGGTAAGAAACTGCGCCTCAACGCGTTTGCATTCGCTCACCCGCTAGTACTGAATGAGCCATTCTTCCGTTTACATTCCTCCAGCGCTTAAAAATGCGTAAGTTGGACGTAGCTACTATCCGTCGGTCAAGCTGGTGCAGGAAAAAGCCGGTCCAGGCTGGAGCATATGAGCGAGAGCGCGCCCAACAGCCCTGTCGTGCAGAAAGGAAATGCTGGGTTTACGCACTACAGTCGCAAGCCGTGGGGTGCCGCGACGAGCCCGCTTGCTGAGCTCACTGCGGCTCGCTGAGGACAACGCCGTTTGGCATTTCGTGGGTTCTAGGTGCCAAAATCAGAAATATACTGGCGTCTACGTGAACATCCAAAATCAAATTTGAACTGCGCCCCACGGCGACGTTAGTAAGCGGAGCGTTGTGGGCACGTCCCACTTCGTCATAGCCTTCGCAGTGCAAGGCATTGAAGAAGGACCGGAGCACCGCGAAGGATACCAAAGGTGATCTTTGATTGGCAATATCTCCGCTTCTGCTGAACGCATTGAAGTACTTTTTGCGGCAAAGTATTTCAGAATTAGTCTATTTCAACTTTAAATGCATTTGAATTAAAGTCGGGAGTTTTGCGGGCCAAAACCACGGCATTTCCAATGCATTTCTCGACTTCGATAAAAAAGTGTTTCAGTGCCTCCTTTAACTAATTAATAAAACAATGTCATGTGAGGTGGTGTGATAAATTAAGTCAATTTATAGGCATAGGATAGTGTCAGCTGGCGGAAGAGATGGGTAATTAGAGATTTCGGGGATAAGCCTCCGTCCTTCAGTGGACATGAAATAGGCTAATGATGATTATGATGATGATGATGATGAGAAATTGCAGGAAACTCCATTTCTCTCTTTTTATTTGCTTACGCGCTTCGCGTTCCCGTTACTATGTGTTGGTTATTGCGATTGGCCGGCTGCTATTCTAAAATTGCGCGCTTCTAGTACAGTTACTGTCGTCGTCGCAATAGTATAGCTTTGTGCATAAACCTGCATTAGACATCCCCATAGTTATTTTTTAGCTGATATAAAAGCAGAAAGTTGGTGTTCATGAAGGCACTGTTGGTAAGGAAACCCAGCATTTGACCTTGGACTGTATGATGTGATATTTCAAATTCGTTTTCTTTGAACGCTTCATCAGTGGCCCAACAGGCGTTCCGTGTACGTTAATATTGATCGGTGGATCGTCAGGGGTAGATAACTAAGGAATAAAATCAAACGAAAAGAATCGTCGCATTATACCCACCTCCACTTCCAGCTGTACTAGATAGCTACTGTTAATAATTGCAGCTGTATTGTAGCTTATGGTGGCGCAAGCAAGAAGCAGAGCGTATGTAAATGCATGAAGCTTGGCCGCCATAACTTATTGTCGAAAGGAAACTTCAGCTGCGGGGAGACTCGCCCGGCTGTGACGTTGTGGCTACGACGTTAGTGGCTATGACGTTGCGCTGCGGAGCTCGAAGCAGCGAGTTGAATCGCGACCCTTGCCGCTGCATTTCACTGTGCTGAAGCCGGCATATCGTGTGCTGACGTGCACGTTAAAGAACGCCAGGTGGTCAAAACCACTCGAAGTCCCCTACTACGGCACGCCTCATAATCATATCGTGGTTTTGGCAAGTAAAACGGCATAATTTTGTTTCATTTAGCTGCGGTGAGTCAGCGACGAGATACCGAGCCTTATAGGTGGAACTAAATGCTTATTTTAAGCGATGTTCGTAGTCAGGCTCACTGCGAGAACTTCAAGAAGATCTTTCTAAGCAGTAATTTTTTCTGCTAATAATTTACCCCCAGAGAGATCATGTTCCGAATGTGATACGTGGATTTAAGAAATAAATGTGGCACGATTGGAGATTTAACTTGAGAACTCCTGCGACCAACAAGCCACGCTTCCGCGTTATGAAGCAATATGTTTAGTGCAGAGGTCTCGCATTTTTTTTTTACACTACAGTACACTACAGTACAGTATTTATTTACAGTACAGTGCAATTTAAATTCCGTACCGGAGTGTGACCGGTTGGCGAACAGCGACGACATGCAAAGCATAAGTATAGATCCTCTAGCGTCCATGTGGAGAAGCAGGGAGCATATAGATGCAGGGACACTATGCATGGATGTAAAAATTCGATGGACTGACGGAGCTTATGCATATCCTTTTTGAATAGGTATGGTGACTGGCACCACAAATACAAAGAAAGAGGCAAAAACAGCAAAAGGAAAGGTAGAGAGATTAGCACCCTACGCGGGGGAATGGGAACAAGGAAAGAGAGTAGCTATAACGGCAAGGTCTCATGACGAAGTATAAATTTCGCGGGTAGCTGTCGCTTTCGCCAGCTTTTAGCACCACTCCCCGTCATCGCGAAGCGCTATATAATGTGAATGAACTCATTACTATAGAACGCATTACAGCGTTCTACAAGCAAATTAATGTTTTTGTAAGATAATTACACTTTTAATGCGACATTTCCTTGAGTGAGAAACCCTATATGAAAATTAGCACTGATATTGGACAATGATAATGGACACTGATAATGAAGCATTGATAATGGAGAATATAAAAGCTAGACACAAACTACGGTCACTTCCCTGTTGTATGTATAAGACAAGCTCTCAGACTGGAGGCTAAAGCATCCGCAATAAGTGAGCTTTTATCTCTTGGTGTATTTCCATTTATTTCACCAAACCACGGAGTAAGGGAACTCTCTACGTCGGTTGGTAAATGAGAAGCTTACGTCTAATCGCGGGTTTTTCTGACTCGCTCCGTGCGCGAGACGCAGCCATTGCAGAAGCAAGTACCTTGTAGTGTATGCGGTATTTCTGCATTCCTTCCGGAAATTCAGGACATGTGATCTTTGAGTGTAATGCCTGGACCGCATTACGACGGCCCCTCAGTAATTGCCCTGTGATTATGCCCATTTGCCGTAACTATCGTCCGACGCAATGAATACGGGTTTCCTACTAGCTAACCGAGCATCCCGACCTTATACTCAAGGGCACCGTGAATTCAGCTTTCGGGTAGATCAAGTAACATATACCGTTGCTAAAATCATCGCCCGTAATCGTCAAAGCAACATGTTACCGCTATCATTGTTCCGTCGGTTGGAACGATGCCGTAGCATATCGTACAGATGTTAATGGCCGAACGAATGAAGAAATGAACGAATGAAAAAATAAATTGCTTTGTTGAGCAAGATCAATACCTACCCAGTGAGCTGCTTAGTGTTGATCTACTTCAATTAAGAGTTTCGAGAAAAACGGCGATGCGAGGTCACAACTTCCACGTTCCCTTCTTCATTTTCTTGATACCTGCGTTTACATGGTTTGAGTGCTACATAATCAATGCATTGCGGGGGATTTGGCGCTTACACAGCTTCATAATACTTTAATAACACACAGGACATAAAAAAAAACTCTAGGGACGAAAGGTACGGATTATTTGTCTTTTTGAGGTTTATGTTCTGAGAGGGCGTGTCGTAAAATATATAGCTGAGCGTATTAATGATGGCAAGTAAAGCTGCGAAGGCTGGCGCGGTTGTGAGGCTGGTGCAGGTAACACGGTGTGAGAGTGTAATGATGGGCGAAAAAGTCACGGCAAACTGAATTGAGCCATATAGGGTGCTGCTTTTCAAAGGCAATGACACACGTGTCGAGGCAGCGCTTTTCGTTCCACAAACGGGTGAGTGCGAGAGAGCGCAGCTCACACGGGGCGCCGGTCAGCACTCAACCCGCGGCGGGCGCCCGCGCGCGAGCACGAACCCGACGTCACAGCTTCGAAGACGCGAGCGCCGCCGCCCGCTCACACCGACGACCGGGTTCACGGCGCTCCGACCGACCGACCACTCGTGGCCAGGCTATGGAGGGCAACGCCTCGGTCCCGCGCGGGTCGTTTGGCGAGGCCCAGCGCGCCGTGTACGCGATCGCCGTGCCCGTGCTTCTGGTCGGCTGCTCGCTGGCGTTCGTCTTTAACGCGGGCGTGCTGCTCTCGTTGCGCTGGTTGAGGCGGCCTGTGTCACCCACGCTCTGCTTCAGCCTCTCCCTGACATTCGCCGACGCCTACTCGGCCCTGCTGCTGGCCACCGGCTTGGTCCTCAACAGCTACCTGCCCGTGTACGGCGTCTCGCTGGGTTCCCAGGCGCGCTGCATCGTGCTCGTCCTCGAGGTGTTTCGCCTGTCGGGCCTGCTGGCGTCCGCGTTCCACCTGCTCGCGCTTGCCGTGAACCATTACGTAGGCATCCTGCGGCCCCTCCACTACGCCGCCATGGTCACGCGGCGGTCTTCGGAGCTGGCCATCGCCGTGCTGTGGGCAGTTCCCGTGCTCGTGTTCCTCGTATATTTCGCCTCGGTTCCCGGCCAGGGGCTTCAGTCGCCCGGCTGCGTCCAGGTGGACTTCGTGCGTGGTCGCGCCTTCAGCCTGACGCTGCTTGCGCTCTTTTCGTCACCGTTGGCCGTCATGACGTTCATTTACTCTCACATCTTTGTCATCATACGGCGCCACCGGGCGGGCCTGGTCAGTTTCCCATCGGCTCGTCAGCTGAACCGAAATGTCAAAGCTGCCTATACGACGCTCTGGATCCTGGGCACGTACCTTATCGGATGGATGCCTGCCGTAGCATTCATCGTCCTAACCTGCACCGACTGCGCTTTCCCAATCTACGACCTGCCCATGAGGACGCGCATGACTCTCGGCATTCTCACCAATGCGCTCATCATCTCCAAAGGCCTCATAGATCCGTTCATTTACGCGGCGCGCATGTTCGAGGTCAAAGAGGCCCTGCAGAATATGCTTCGCTGCCGGCCTCGCAGGTCCAAGAGCATGCGCCGGCGCTCTCTCCTCGTCACGAAGACAGACACTCTAACGTCCAGCCTGCGCATGATTCAGCTGCGCAGGGAATCGTTCATCGTGGCCAAACCCAGGCCGGACATATGTCGTTGCTCGAGAGCCTGACGGTGTCAGCACTGGCCCTGCGGCGAATTCGTCAGTGGAACTCACTTCTACCGTCCTAATTTGATGCTTGGCAAGTGATGGTTTCGGAGATACGAGCAACTGCAAAGCGCTGCACGAGGCCTTGAACTTCTCATTCGTGTAAGATCACCTAAAAGAGGCCGGCACATGATGTGTACCAAGCGTAACAGCGCAGCTGCAAGCCGAGACTAACAAGACGCGCGAGCAAGACTTGTGCCATTGGTTCAGTACTTCACTGCGCGAGAACTGAGGTCCAGATTGTGTAAACAACTGGCCTTCTCCACATTCCCAAAATGATGTATTGAGAGACAAGGAACTATGTGAGAGACTTACTGAAAGAAAAATCTGTAACTTACATATACATTAGTGAAGCGGCATGCCATGCAACAGATCTATAGGTGTACTATTGCTTGTTGTTAGTGTGTTTCTTTTGTAGCCGAGTTTGCTTACTTAATTTGTTTCCGCCTTTTGGTTGCTTACAGTAAGGGTCGAGTGTCATTGTACAGATAATTTTAATGTTAAGAATTACATCGCTGTATCTGTAAGTGTGGCTGTACATACCCATATGTGAATCGGCACTCTGTGCAATCAGCACTAGAAATAATATTGCTGGTTGTTAGTGTGCTTCTTTTGATAGGTCAGTTTGCTTAATTCGTTGTTTCAGCCTGTTGGTTGCTACAGTAATTGTCGAGATTATTGTACACGAAATTCTGATAAGACTTACAACGCAGCATGTGAACGCAGGCCTTTAGATCTGAAAGTTGTAGCGAGATATTTTGTTGACTGAGTAAAATATTACGATTCTGGAGAACTGTACTGCCGCGGAGAAATGAAGCGCGAGCGGTAAGTTAGAATGGGGGGAGGCGCTCATAAGACTGGCAGCTTTGCTTTAATGGATGTTAATGCAGGGAAAGCGCCGTTTACTGGTTTTTATATTCAGAGACGCAATTGAAATCAACCTAGACATGCTTCGGG
>NC_051154.1:210269461-210281960 GCF_013339745.2 Dermacentor silvarum | reverse complement strand
ATTAAACCTCAGTAACGAAAAAATTACTGGCGGCTACTCCACTGTACTGGAAGCAATATGCGCTAGTTTTTCTGCGAGTAGCTCAATTGATCTTTCTTAGAATCTTGGTGCATGATAGTTGGGACACCCTGTATAAGTATTCCGTGGGATGGTTTGCCGAACCTCGGAATATCGCGAATCTGGTGGTCACGCCATTTTAAGGGCGCCAGTTAATTTTTTTATGCCATCTTTTTTTTGCGAATTACATTTTCGCGAACTCCAACTAAAGCGAAACCGGGTAGTAGGCCTAACTCTTTACTTCCTGTATTGCCCCACCTGGGCCTGCATTCGCAAAACTTCTTTTACGTTCGCTCCATCCGCGATTGGCCATTTCCAGGGCGATCGCCCTATGTCAAGAAAACATATATAGTTAAATTAGGTTTTGTGAACACATGTCCCAATTCCCCAAAATTTTCTTTAGTATATGAATGGCTATTGGTGACCCATGACTTCCCACTGGTTCGTCTGCTGTCACTGTCGGTTAGAATTCGCTTAGCGTTCTTCTGAAAGAAGAGATTTGCAAACCTGGGATGAAATTCACAAAGCTATTCGTTCGCAAACACTGTTCGTCATTGGCTAGCCACCTTCACTAGTACTTGTATGTTCGCTAATACTACTTGTCGATACCTGTTCTTATGAACAGCTCAACAAAGAACTCTACTTTAACAAGGCGGGTTCTGGGGCCTGATTCACAAAACCTTTTGTTCGTAAGAACTGTTTGCTATTAATCGATAGCGTTCGCCGATAATTGGCTAATAATAATACTAGGCGGGCACATGTTCTGAGCAACTTGAGTGGGGGAACGTTTTATGAATACAGGCCCTCGTAGCTGTATTCCCAAAACCTTTCTTCATCGACCGGCCAGCAAGGGGCTGCTCCTAGAATAAGCTCGCTTTCACATTTGGCTATAAGCGCACTTCTTTTTACGGACATCTCTAGCGTACAAGAGGCTTAAAAAGCTTTTGTTTCTTTGAACTGCTTGCCATTGGCCATCTGTTTTGGCTAATAATCAAATTAAATAACTTTATTTATTCCAAAGTAGCATAGAAATAATTACCTGGACAAAAATCTGGTTTAAGCAGTCTGAATAGGGCCCTCGGCGTCCGATTGATGGTCTACTGTTCTTGCGAACGCTTTTGTGAATATGTGCCAAGCTGCTCTGTGAATAAGGGCACTTGGCCCTCGCTTAGACCCCTCTATTTCTCCCCCACTTATCACCCAAATCAAGGCGCTAAATTCACAAAGCGTACTAAGTGAGCTTAGAAGCAGGTAACTGGCCAATAAGTCTTTGTATGCCAGGAGGATGGCTGCCACGGTCGAGTTTGTACACGGGCCATTGGCCAGCCACCTTCGATAATATGTTGGCTGTCGCAGTTGGCGCGCTCTTACTAACCGCTTTAGCGTGCAAACAACTTTGCACATACGGGCCAGTATGTAGAAGCATGTGCTTTCTTCGTGAAGCCCATATGACATTGGTATTAAGCAGTGTCGGTGCATGGCTGTGTAGTAGCTTTCTGCGGACTATTGACTTGTCAAATAGAAAAAGCTCAACAAGATATGTTGGGCGAGTCTGTTAATTATGCGAAAAAAACTAAAAGGGCGCAAAAGAAACACACGAACAAGACAGGAGTCTCTGTGCTGTTCCCTGTATTTTCTATCTTTATTGCGCTTTCTTATTTTATTCCAAATATAAAGCGCTCACGCTTTATGCCAGCAAATGTGCGTGCTTCGTGAACGCTTGACACTTTGTTCAAAATAATTACATAACGTAAAGAAATGACAGGCACTGAGGGGTGAGGTCACTAAGTCGCATGGGATTGCAGTTAGAACTTGCTGCCGAGATTTACTAGTGCTGTTGTTTGCGGTCTATCGGATGCCTCCACCACCACTACCACTTGCGCACGTGGAATCGATGACCTCTGAAGTCACGAATTACCGTTGTGCCTGTGCAACAGTGTCACATTCATGAAACTATGAACGATTCGACGTATATATCCTCATTTGCTTTGCCCACTATGAGGTCACAGACATTAAACAATAGCGTGCAAGTATTTTTATTTGAATGGTGATAACGGAGGATCTTTGGCTATAAGGAATGAGCGCTTTCAACCTAGACAGCAACAACGAGATGAGCTAGATTCAAAGCTATTTCTTCGGTATAGAATGTTACAAGCAGGCACTGTAACTTCAATAATGACCAACTCGTTTTCCAAAACATCTTCACTTCAGATATGTTCGCTCGGAGACGTTGCAAACAGTGTCGCTTAAATGTGAGTTTGATGTGCATTTAAGGCGTACATTTCCAAACAAATAACGAAATTGTGAGTTGGTGCTTAGTTATAATCGAAGGTGTGCTCGAAGTGGGCTAACCGGATAAAAAATTATTCTTAAAGCGCATTTTGTGAACACAAACACTTGATTCCAATAATACAACTCAACGTATTACAGTTATAGTTCAATACCCTGATGTCGCGTTAGGAAGCGCGTATGAAAATCATTTCTTCGAAAGGGCGTCACAGCCACTTAACACACCACCAATAAAAACCTAAGTTATCCCGGTACAGTGCCCCATTCAGCACCATACCCGGCAATCATTGGACATTACCCTGCGACTATCTGTCTAAATTTACCGCAGTGCCCTAATTTAACTCAATGGGCCAACACTAAAAAAAAAGAAGAAATTTCATGAGGCCACCCGAATTTCAACTTTCAATTAGCCACGTCGAGAGGGTACGCCCTTGTAATAAAATGCATATTCACGGCACCTATTCGTAACTTTCCTACGGCGTTGTAGTGTTAATCCTGACAGAAATTCTGCAATAACTTAGCAAATACATTATGACTAAGTGCCATAAATGCGCGTGATAATAAAAGGGCGTACTATTTCATCAACGTTGTTAACATTTCTATGCCTCATTGCACAAAAAAAAAAAACACACGTGCCGTGTGTTTATTTGCACAACCCTTTTCTCTGGAGGCTCTTGTGCCAGGAGAGATTAAAGATATCAACATTAATCATCAAAAGAACGTTCATGTCTACAACCAAAGCGCAATTGATGCTTCGATGATGGTAAATCTGCTGGGAAACATTGATGTCCACTAACTCGTTCCGCAGGACCACGAAACCACTGCTGGTGTTGTTTATGATAGTGACGAATCGATTAATGACAGGGACCTGCCAATTTGAATCACACCTGCGATAGATGTTGTAGATCCAACGTAATGTTGAAATTGAAGTGGTTCTTGTACAGACCAATGCGCTTTCACGCTGCAGTATTTTCGTTTTTTCCGTGTTTTACTGGGAGACGTCGTTCACACTGCTACGGCAATGGAAGTGGAGTCCGCGGAACGCCGACGCGACGTGACTACTTCGGCAGGAACCGGCCTGAGGAAAAGAAACTGCCCTCCAAGTCAAGCCGACAGCGATGACACGGTGTTGTACTCCTGTTAAAGCGATGGCACCTCAGATGAAGAAGGCTTCGAGAGAGTGGTACACGAAAAGGTCAATAGACGAAACATCAGCGGACGGTATTCGTCAAAGAAGTCAACTGTCAACCCACAGAGAGGGTCATCGGTGCACACATTTCTCATTGTGCCTGACACAACTGCGCACAACCTCAACCGCCTTAATCGACAAGTCATTTCTGTTTCTCTGGAGGTTCTTATGCCAGGAGAGATTAAAGATATCAACATTAATCATCAAAAGAACGTTCATGTCCACAAGCGAAGCGCAGTCGATGCTTTGATGATAGTAAATCTGCTGCGCAACAATAATGTCCACTACCTCGTTCCGCAGGACCACGAAACCACTGCTGGTGTTGTTTATGATAGTGACTCATCGATTAGTGATAGCGACCTGCCAATTTTAATCAAACCTGTGACAGATGTTGTTGCCTTACGGCAAGCTCGACGGCTTGGCAATTCGAGCTGTGTAGGGCTCATCTTCAAAGGTGACTGCCTACCATCACACGTAAAGGTCGGTAACTTTCGCCATGTCGTACGCCCTTTCGTACCCAAACCACTTAAGTGCAGAAGATGTAAAAGAATTAGACACGTGAGTGCTGTTTGCCGAAGTTCAACGGTATGCCCACGATGTTCCGAACAGCACGAGGCTGACACTTGCTGTGCAACGGAGCTCAAGCGCCCAAATTGTCAAGGCTCGCAGGCTGCGTCCTCAAAAGACTGTCCACGCCTAAGGAAAGAACAAAAAACTTGAGGAAGATGGCCAGAGCCGAATCATCACACAGAGATGCGTCTGCTGCGTCTTCCCGGAAACGAAAGTCTACGAAATCCCCTTCCGGCCCAATGGAGATGTCTCGTCCGGCAACGCCGCCTCCTCTTCCATCTGTCTTCAATAAGATAACTAATGTCAGTGAAAAAACGGCCATGCTATTGATGCTTAATGAAGTGAGGTGTGCCCAGCACTGCCGAAGACATGCCAAACACCAGAGCCACAGCACATGACTCGCCAACTAAAGTCCAATGTCGCTGGCGTTGACCACATGCAAGATAAAGATTCACTAGTGATTGCGATGGTGAAATCTCTGACGAATGTCTTGCGTATACTACTGGCAAACATGGACACTCCGGCTGCTCGTAGCGCACTGAAAGTACTGAACACGTTGACTCCAGTGCTTGAAAGCTTCACATTACACCATGTCCTACTCCTTGCTGTCCTCCCGCAATGAAGTCAAGAAAGCGTCTCTATTCCAGTAGAATGCCCGGGGCCTCAAAAATAGAATTTCAGATTTTAGACCCTTGGTCTTTGAAAACCGGTTTCCCATTCTTGTAATTTGAGAACCGAACGTTCGGAATACTTGGAAAAAACACAGCGCAAAAAAGACACGGACACGAGAGAGCGACACGCACACAGCGCTGACTTGCAACAGTTTATTAATGAGGACATGAAGGAATAAATATATATGGCACTACCATGCGCCAACATGTGAACACTTAGCAAAACACTGGAGCATCATTTCCAATGATGATAATGATAGCCACGTGCTGACAATGCGCACTGGCTGTTTGTGCAATCGAAGGTGAACTGACGCACGAGCTATCAAATTTCTTGATGAAATCTGCCTCAATGATTTCACGTCTCAGCTGTGAATTATGTCTAGCCAGCGCTTCGCTTTTGTCAAAGTAGGGCTTACACCCGTGATCCAAACTTGCAAAGTTGCGATAGTTTTTCCGGAGCATGATACATGATGTGTCCCACAAACTGAAGAGGGTAGGGCAACGTGCTGATGTTGCGGTGGTTTTTTCCGCTCCGGAAAAACTATCGAAACTTTGGAAGTTTGGTTCGCAAACCAGGCGTGGTCGTTGTACTGTGAAACACAAGAATGGTTTAGTGTCCTGCACCACTGGCGTGGTGTATATGATTGATTCCTCTCTCCTGTGGGAAAAAGTACGTGGGACAGACCGGCAGGTGCATAAATGATCGTCTCAGGGAGCCCCATAACAATGTGTAGAACACGGTACAGGGTCATCTGGGCATTCATTGCCGTGATCATGGGTGTAAGCCCTACTTTGACAAAACCGAAGTGCTGGCTAGACATAATTCACAGCTGACACTTGAAATCATTGAGACAGATTTCATCAAGAAATTTGATAGCTCGTGCGTTAGTTCCCCTTCGATTGCACTTTCATCTCGGGAAATCGCATATCTAAACAACATTTCAATGACAAACAGCCAATGTGCATTGTCAGCACATGGCTATCATTATCATAATTGGAAATGATGCTCCAGTGTTTGGCTAATTATTCACATGTTGCGCATGGTAGTGCCATATATATTTTTTCCTTCATGTCCTCATGAATAAACTGTTGCAAGTCAGCGCTGTGTGCGTGTTGCTCTCTCGTGTCCCTGTCTTTCTTGCGCTGTGTTTTTTCCAATGAATCATCAACACGCCCAGAAAGCGTGTTGATAATTCATCGGAAAAAACACAGCATCACGCGATGTACGCTGATGACATCACGCTCTGGACCAGAGCTGAGAACAATGGAAGGCAAGAAACCGCCCTACAAGAAGACGTAAGCACCATCGAAAGCTATCTCCAAAACTGTGGCCTCCGCTGCGCCCCCGAGAAATCTGAGCATCTCGTCCTGAAAGCAAGAACGAGAGGCAGGCCACCAAGCTACGAAGAGCCCGACCCCTGCGTCACCCTCAATGGGACGCCAATCCCGAAAGTCGATACGCTACGAATACTGGGACTCCTTATTCATAAGGACGGATCCGGAGCGGCCAGCCTAACAAGACTACAACGCACCCTTTCGCAGCTCACGCACCTCGTCAAGAGGATCTCAAGCCAAAGAAGCGGCCTCAAGGAGCAAGACACGCTCAGAATAATACAAGCACTGCTCACCAGCCGCATCACATACGGTATGCCGTACCTGGCTTTAAGAACGCAGAGATCGAAAAGATCAACATCATGATAAGGAAGGCAATCAAAGTCGCCCTGGGACTCCCCCCCATGGCTTCTACTACACGTCTCCTTAAGATGGGCGTCCACAACACGTGGCAAGAGCTCGCTGAAGCGCACAAGAACAGCCAACTGGAACGACTCAAGCTTACACCCACCGGGAGATCAGTACTCCGACACCTGAACTACAGTGAGACGTACGTCGCAGACACGGACAAGAAAGAACGAATTCCATCGGACGTTCGAGAGTCGCTCTGCATTGCACCCATCCCGCGCAACATGCATCCCATATACCACAAGAGTAGAAGGCAAGCTAGAGCCAACGCCATCAAACGAAGATTCAAGCAAGACCCAGACGCCCGCTACACCGACGCGGCCAAGTATCCGCGTCGAAACGCATACGCTCTCAGCGTCGTAGACTCCCGAGGCCGCGAGTTAGCATCGGCAACCGTCAAGGCACGCAACCCGGAAACGGCGCGAGAAGCGGCAATCGCTCTCGCCACCACCACATGCACAGACGCAGCAGTCATTTTCACCGACTCTCAGGCCGCCTGTAGAAATTTCTCGAGGGGCCGCATCTCGGCTGATGCACTCAAGGTACTACAACGACGTAGCACTCCGCTCCCGTACACCTGCGTAACGTGGGTACCCGGACACGAGGGGCTAGAGGGGAACGAAGCGGCCCACACCGCTGCCCGCGAGCACGTCAGCCGGGCTCCCCTCGCTCCACACGCCCTCCGACCCGCGGCAGAAGAGGTGGAAGCCGTACCCAACAACTATTCGGCGATATTTCAACACTACAGGCTCGAGCGCCGCGTGTACCCTCCACCGCACCCAAACCTCGGCAAAGAAGAAAGCGTGGTCCTCAGACGCCTACAAAGTAATACCTACACTCACGGCACTATAATGCACCGCCTCTACCCGACATTCCACAGCTACCTCTTCCCACTCTGCAACGTTCCCGACACCCTGGCACACTTGCTCTTGGAATGCCCGTGGCATGAAGACAGCGAAATGGAGCCGGAAATGGACGCTAACCGAGCACCACAAGCAAACGAAGACCACCTGTTTGAAACGTGGGAGGCCAAGCTCGCCCTCGGGGACCTGGAAGACCAACGACAACTCGTCGCCAGGGCCAAGAGGGCAGCCGAAGCCAGAGGGTTCCTGGACTAAGGAACCTTCCCACCTCAGGGTGATACCGGGCCTTGCTCGGGACACTGTTTCAATAATAAACGTTTCTCTCTCTCTCTCTCTCATCAACACGCCCAAGCTTCCACGCTAAATCGGTTCAGAATATCATCCGCATTTCTGACTGTCAGGTATTCATGTCCTCTACCTTTGGCGATGCGAACAAGGTCACTGTATATATTAGATGTGAACTGACATGCGTTGCACCCAGTCCCGCCTCACGATGACAGCCAATACATTTGTTTAATTGTAAAAACGAAGGAGCTTACGTTCACTCTTGTCGCTGTCTACATTGCTCCTTCTAGTAGCTTCGACTCCAAGCAACTGCACGCCATTTTATCAGCGACACCAGGCCCTTCGATTCTCACCGGAAATTTTAATGCTCACCCTCTGCTTTGGGGGAGTTTTAATATGGACTCCAGAAGAAGGATAATACCATCCTTTACCACTCAGCATGATCTTTATTGCCGCAACGATGGCAGTCTGGCATATTTACGAGGGCTTACATGCAGCAGCTGCCTAGATTTGACCGTGGTCTCTCGGCGTCTTGAAAGAAACGTGCAATGGTTCCCAGACACCGAATAACATGGAAGTGACAACATTCCTACATAGGTGAGAATCAAGGGACTCTACGGCTCTCCAACGAATTTAATGATCAGAATTTCGGTCACACATGGAGGAAGTATGTTAGGGTGGGAACCATTCTAGTCTGAAATACGCAATTCAAAAAGCCATGTAGGAGGCTACGCGCGGTTTTCAGCCTTTCACGAAATATGAAGAACTTGAAGCTGAACTCCAGCGACTATCAGCGATTGCCCGGTGGGTTGAAAGAAGGTACAGAAGAACTAAATCTATCCCCAATTTAAGAGAGGCACGGCGGGTGCACAAGAAGATTCAGCGCCGCATTGATGCACTACAATTTCAAAGATGGATCCACGTCAGTGATTATCTGAGATATAGAGAGCGGTGCGTGGACTTCGCGTATCACCGCAACAGCCTGTTCCTTTCAAATCTCTCCCTTTGCACCACGGTCAACGAGAGATCGAGATTGCTGAGACATTTTGCTCAAGACTTGCCACCGTGCAGCTCTAAGGTGCACTTACACCGTGCGTCACTCCTGTGTCTCGGGACTCTCGTATGGATGTTATGTTTTCGGTGAAGGACCATAAAGCGGCATTGGAGACTTGCGGGAGTTCTTCGTACAGTGGTGAGCCCTGTTAGGGTGAACACCTCATTAGTATTCAAGTTGTTATAACTTCAACATACCTTCTACTTCAGGGAGGAAATGTGCCGATTACGACGCCTAATGATGATGCCGATAAAATAAATGATAGTTTTCTTTATTTTATGCTAAAGATCAACTCCTATAGCCTCGTGAATACAAATGAGGTGTTCACCCTAACAGTGCTCACCACTGTACCTAGACCGCACAGCGTTACCTATGTGGCGCTCGGCAATCTTGGGCAGAGAGCACGACGCAGGCTGCTAAACCATTACAACCAGCCTTGGCGTAATGGTTTGTTCGGACGTCTATGGTAATGCAGCCGCTTGGTTCAACTTCTCAAACCTGGTAAATCACCGTTAGATTTCTCATCGTACAGCCCCATCGCTCAGGCCAGTTGCATGGGAAAAATACCGGAAAGAATGGTTTTGACGCACCTGGAATGGTACCTGGAAAATTACAACGTGTACTGTTGTGCCTGGCGGTCCTTCGGGACAAAGAAGGCCTCACCGACAGACGTGCAGCTGTGGAGTGCTGTTCTCGCATTTCGTTTCTCGCGGCCGGGGAGCGTCGCCATCACCTGGGACTGATCGACGAGCAATTAGTCCCCAGGCCGCAATGGGTCATCGGCCTCGTGCGTCGCTAAAACGGTAACATCGCTCTTGGTGTGTTTCCATGAAGCGCCAGCGCCTGCACGAACTACGACGAGGCTCGGCGCCGACTGTGACGCGTAAACCATGGGGCCCCTTTCCGAGAAGACAACAGCCGCTGCCCTCCCTGGAAATGGTGGCATCTGATAAGGGCAGTCTCGGGACCCTGTCAAACTGACCGTCACGGAGAGGCGACTAATTCTTGCAAGGGGCCAGCGTCGAGCATTCCCGTGAGAACCACGTCGACATTTGGTTCTGAAGGTGCCACCCGTTGCCTGGTGTGTGGAGGCGATCAGGCATCATTGGAGGCGGAGCCCGGCCGAACGGTGCCACATCATGGGCGGGATATTTCGAACTGGTCGAAGATTGTCATTGGCTGAGAAGAACTACAGTTCATTCCCTCGTCGAGTGAAAGAGGGAAACGAAAGGGATAAAAAGGAGAGATTGAGTGTTGTGAATCGTCGGACATGAAAACCAGATCATGCAAATTTATATATTAAACCCTTTTCTCATCTCTTCAACGTGGCTCTGGGCCTCTCCTTCTCTCGGCACCTGGCACGGCACCCTCCATGGTATCTTCGTGGCTACTCGGACCTTCGGACTTCGCAACAGTACCCAGATGCTATGGCTGGCTTGCGGAGGGGGCGCTCATCCACATGTAATGTCATCAATTTGGTCACGTTTTTTCAACAGCAAGAACATCTGAAACAACTCACTGCGGTATTGTCCATTGACATCAAATGCTCTGATTAAAGCCAGAATCAGTGGCTGCACGTTTCAGTGGTATGTAGTTATTTGACTGACAGACATTTCTTCGTGATGACTGAGGATGGCGCCACGACTCACCACCAAACATTCCGTGGAGTACCGCAAGGTGGAGTGCACAAGCCACTCATGTCGCCCGACACTATTCAACCTAGGGCTTGATGGCCTAGTCAGATGCTTGCCCACCACCGTTCAAGTATCAATCTATGCTGACGACATCTGCATCTGGGCGTCTGCTGTAACACGAGTGCAGGTACGAGCAAGGCTACAAAAGCCAGCTATGTTAACATCATTGTACTTGCGAAAACAGAACTTAGAGATGTCTTCAGAGAAATGCTGCCTTGTTACATTCACTCGGAAGGCAATGAGGCCTTACTCTGTAAGTGTCAATGGGCAAGCAATTGCAAACACACAGAAACACCACTTTGTAGGGGTAATTAGCTATCGCGACCTATCATGGAGCTCGCACGTTTCATAGCTTAAGAGGAGGTTAACGACAATAACACACCTCCTCAAATTTCTCGGTGGAAAGTCATGGGGCATATCGGTGTGGTCAATGTTGTAGCTTTATAATGTCTTGTTCCTCTGTTTCGCAAGATAGCTTCCCTGTGCTAGGCAACATCTGCAAAACATGCATGTACACCAAGGACTACAAGGTCAAGCCCTAAGGGCGTGTATCAGTCTTCCGAAGTGTGCGTCTACCGCAGCAGCGATTATCATAGCGCGAGATCATCCACTATCAACGTACATAGCCACCGACGTTCACAGGGCTCATATTCGGCATGTTGCCGGACTACCTCCTTCCCATTTTGCTTCTTTACCTGCAGTAAGGCCACACACAACTCTCAGTCGTATAATTGCTGCCATTCGAACCTCGTTGCCATCGAACTACATGCCTGCAATAAGACCATCACCACCTTTATGGTCCCTGCACAAACCGGAAATACGCCTCACCATCCCAGGTATCACGAAAAAAGCTAACATGCGGTCGTTTGCCCTGAAACGGGAGAGATTAAGACCTTCACATGAGGTGCACAGTGATCACGTGCATGTTTACATCGATGGCTCAGTCACACCTACAAGTTCAGCTGCCGCGGTGGTGATTCCAGCAAGATCCGTCAAAATACAGATAAAAAAAGTCGCAGTTTCGCCCGAAAGGCGAAGCATCAATTGCGATAGCAAATTAGTAGAGAGCTATTCGGAGTAGGGATAGTAGTTTTATCGGCTGCATAAACTTGGACACATCCGCTTACTAACTGAATTAACAAGCGTGGTGTCAGCGCGCACAAGCAAACATGAATAGATCACACTGAATGACCGCAGACAACGACTGTCAAAACGCTGGCAGCAATCGCAGCCGCCGCAGCGGGCAAGGTTCGTGCGGTCTATCGCTTCAAAGGAAACTGAGCGGCGGATGCACAGCGCATACAAAGGTCAGAGCCGTGTGGAGAAAGAGACCTTGCGGGCGACGGCCACATACGGCCAAAGTACGAACGGAGTTGTTGGCAGATTAGAAGCTGCGCCCCCCCCCCTCCCCCTCCCTCCCGCGTTGCCTTCCCGCTTTCTTGCTTTCGCGTGGGAGATTGAGCGGCAAGTTCCCCTTACGCCTGATTGCAAAATACGCCTTTGGTGGCGGAGCACAGCGTCGCCCCTCCTCCCTCCCTCCCAGACCCCCACGGCCTTTCGCGCGACGGTCGCGTTTGCTTTCGGCCATGCGTTCGCTCTCCGTGATAGCGCGCGCGTCCCCCGCGCGCTTTCGCTCGCGGATCCGGCGCGCGGCGACAATTTTATCGCCCTTGGAATCTATACGGAACCTCACGGCGACGGCGACGGCAGAAATCCGGTTGAAGTGTCCATATAATTGATATCGCAATAATATGTCACATGTATCAGCAACCAGCAGCTGTTGAACTGGTGGCCCTCAGTGCGGCTCTTCATTTCATTCAGGAGGAACCACCCGTCCATGGTCAATCTTCTGCGGTTCCAAGGCAGCCCTCTAGAGTTTAATCTCAGCACTGCGTCACGAATCACATGAGCAATTCGTCGCAGCCATCAGGTAAGTTCACCGTCGAGTAGTTGACGACGGACCCGATAAAATATATCAGTGGTTGCCTAGTCACTGTGGCATACATGGCAATGATAAAGCGGATGCAACTGCCCGATCTGCCCATGATGGCGTCAGCTGTGTTACCATTCCTCTTTCCAAAGCCGAC